>NW_024039541.1:100000-303863 GCF_016077235.1 Cyprinodon tularosa
ATAAATTCACCACAACTTCTGTTCAAAATATAAGATTTTATTAACAAAAATCATTCAGCTCCAAGTCAAACATATTTCAGTTTAACACTCTCAACTAAGACTAGTAAAACTCAACTAAACTAAACTAACTACTATGTACAAAGAGGAAGGGGAAAACGGTTGAAAAACATATTACAGTTTAAGATGGATTCTGTGTTTGAAACCAATGTTTATCTGGAATAATTTGGAATGTGATCAAATTAGCTTTTCACTAATTTTAAAGAAATTGGAATGTTTTCAGACCAATTGACAATGCAAATCCATGAGGTGAATAAAACATTATTTGGCCAAATAATGTTTTATTAAAGGATTTGCTTAATCAAGAACCAAAAACCTTTAGTTAAATGATTCTTTACCCTCTTTGAAATAGCTAGCAGCGAATAGACATCAGGCTACCACTAAATGACTCTTGGTCATACTTGGTAATGGAAATGTAATGAGCATTTGAGGAACGCATGAACACTAATGTTATATCAGTGTTTAAATCCTTAGTGAATAAAGCTTGTCTAAGCTTTAGCAACAGCTCAACACATATTCCAGTAGCATAGCGTAGCATGCAGTCCATTCTTTAGCATCAATTAGCATTGTCTTTACTCGGCAGTAAACACACGATATGATTAGCATCATCAAAAGACACATTGCTTGTTCTGTCCCTAATCATGCCAGACCTGCAAACCTTTTTCCATGTCCGTTTGGAAAGCTTGAATTTCATCCAGTTTTGCAGCTCTGCAGTCAGGGATTCTTTGTCTCAGTCTCACAGCAGGGGTCCCCTCAGTCTCAAACCCAGGGCATGGTCTTCATCCAGTTTGGCTCTGTAAGTTCTGAAACTCAAGAGAAATGTGTTGCAAAAGTTCTGTTTGCAGCAGTTAGGTTCTGAAGAGTTATGACTCATCCTTGATGGTTCTGGGGATCTGGTTTCCCTGGGGCCTGCATCTCCACTGTGGGCCACAGTGGGCCCCAGCTTTGAGAGCAGGAGCAGAAGCAGGCTGGATCAGACGAGGGAGAAAAAGTGAAGAGAGAAGAAGAGGAAGAATCCTGTGTGCTCTGTGGTTTTGTTCTGCCCTCACAGAGGGGGGTAGGTTTTCACACCTCTGTGACTTCCATGTGACTTGCTGGCTGAAAAAGGGGGGCTGCAGAAGTCCCCCAGCTGTTATTCACCAAAGCTGCGTTTTCTTCTCTGGTCATCCTATCAGGATGAAATATGGACACTGCTTCCCAATGTCCAAAAAGTATGATCATGGCATATGGCACAACATATCCCCCTTTTGATCTGGAAATAAAAGATGCAGTTCTTTGTTTTCAGATCACAAATAGGTCCATAAAGCCATGATATTTGGAGCGGTGATGAGTCAGGTTCCTGTTGGCAGGAAGAAAGTTCATTTAGGGTTTGTACCTTCTCCAGTGTTTGTCCCTGGAGGATTTGTTGCAGGTCTGGCAGAAGCTGACCCTATCTTATCATAAAACAGTTCATTTTCTCCAGTGGTTTTGCGTCTGGTTGAAGCAGGTCTGGCAGGAAAGTCTGACCCTGATACACAAATATATACATTCCAAACAAAATTTCCTAACACCTTCATGATGCTGTTGTTCAACCTTCATCATTTCTCAAGTTGTGAAACAAAAGAAAGAAAGGACAAAACAGGTTAAAGTATGTTAGAAATTATCAGCAACTATCATACTCTTGGATATGATAAGTTTTACCATTAGCTTGGAATTGTAGTACTTTGTGATTGGTCAGAGAAGCCAGTAGCTCTGTGAGAACTGTTTTGCAGATCTGTTCTAAGTTTTCTTTTGTGGTTGTTTCTGTAGCTTGTTGATACCCCCCTTTACCAGTGTAAACCTTTGATTTTGCACTGTGATGTGAAGGTTTATGACCCTTATCTGGGGGTTCAGGTTTTCGTTCTTTCAAGTCATTAATTCCTTCATCTTGGTGAACCATTGGGGAAGTGAATCTGTGTCTGTTTCTGGTCCTGTTCTTTGTTTGAAGGTTAAAGACTCTAAGCTTGCTTTGGAATCTATCTGATTTGAGACTTATTTCCCAAACAAGCTGAGCATATCTGCGAGTTTCCTGCATAGAAAGGTTTTCTATCCTGCAATGCATTACTACATCATATCGTACACTTTTATGTAGATTTTGGATGAACAATGCTTTAAATGTGTGATCTTCTTCGTCAATATCTGGAGAACTGCAGCCCTCAAAATAAACCTGTCTCAAGCGAAAGTAATATTCTCTGGGTGTTTCATGTTCTCCTTGGAGAACTAAAGATGCCTCAAGCGTTGCTAACGCCGGATCTCTGTAACCAGAATATTCTTCTCTTAAGGTTTGACAAAGAGCTGAATAACTTTCTCTGATTTTTGGAGGAAGAGATTTTATGAAAACATGGACGCTTCTAGCTGTTGTTTTCCAAATCAGCTTCAATTTCTCACGAGAAGAAGGAAATGGCAAGTCTTTTAGACAGTGCTCAACTTCTTGCAGATAATCAGCTATGTTGGAGTGTTGATTTTCTGGGTCAAAAATATCAATGTCTTTGGCCAAGAATTCAATTTGTTGAATTCTATGGTCACTCGGTGGACCTGGCCCGTCAGGAAGCTGGTTCTGCTCATTAAGTGGTGGGGGGTTTTCAGCTAACCTTTGATGACACAAGGGAGACTGGTTCTCCTCAGAGTTTTTCAAGGTGTGAACTTTGGCACTTGATGCTCGGTCAGCAGAGTGTGAGACAGAGATTGGTTTGCATGGCTGTCCTTTGCAAAATTTTAAACTGCTTGAGTTTACCAAGTGATCTACTTGTTTCTCTCTGTCTGCGACACTACTTTGACTTTGAACACCTTCAGATCTATTTAGTGTTAACTCAGCGTTTAGAGACTTTGTATCTGCTTCAGGAACTGTTCTCCTTTTGACTGGGGTGACCTCCTGCTGATTCAAAGTCTGCTTGCTTTGTTTATTGCATAGCTCCACCAAGAGGGGGGTCACTGTTTGTTCTGAGGCATGGTCAGTCTGGCCACATGGGTCTTTGATCTTGTCAGCTCCTGACAATAAAATGTTTGCAGCACTTACTCTGTGGCAGATCATCTGATATTTGGCTTCTAACTCAGAGTACTGTTTAGCTTTTATTTGGGATTTAAGCTGATAAAGAAGCGTGAGCTCACAGAGTACATCTGTTATCAGAAAGTTTCCATTTGGGTTTTGAATTAAGTTAATTAATTCTTGAATCTTTTCTTCACATAGGCTGAGGTTAAAATTGTTTAGGTTATCCTGATTTTCTGGAGATAAGTGGATAAGCTTTGCAACAATTTGTTTCTGTTTCTCTATGCCTATGGATTCAATGGTGCGCCCAGAATTGAGGATGCTTGGATCCATTTTCAGCTGATGGCACAAAAACACAAGTTATGAAGAAATTTCAAAAGAACACAATCCAGTCAGTACCCACTATACTTGTATATTTACATATACATATTGTAAGGACTTATTTTTATGTGTGTAGAAATGGGTCACGGGTTATCTTTAAACCTGTGATATCAAAGAAACACTTTTCTTTCAGTGTTAGAAATGCTACACCTTGTTTAGGATTTACCAGCTATTTTAGCGCATGCTTCACCTGTCTTTGAGGATTTATAAGCAGTTTGGCGCAAAGCTTACCTTTTAAGGACTTACAAGCAATTTTGCTTATGCTTCACCCTTTTCTGTGATATCAAAGAAACACTTTTCTTTCAGTGTTAAAAATGCTATACCTTGTTTTAGGATTTATTAGCTATTTTAGCGCATGCTTTACCTGTCTTGGAGGATTTATAAGCAGTTTGGCGCAAAGCTTACCTTTTTAAGGATTTACTAGCAAATTAGCTTATGATTCACCTTTCTTTAAGGGATTTTAAGCAATTTAATTTGAATCCACCCCCTTTCGGTTGGGTAGGATCACAGATTAACTTACGTTAAATCTGGCAACAAATCTTGTTCTACACAATATAAAATAAGTGTTTAGGAGTCTTATCAGACTAATAGACTAAGGGATTTAGGTTAAATTCCGAGGCATCTAACCTATTTTGGACTGGAGGTGACTTTGAAATAGCATAACTTGGGAGTTTTCATTTTTGGGATGTGGTTATAGAAACCACAAATGGCAGCATCTAGTTATAGATGTGCATAAATTTTGGTCGAACGATAAGATTAACTTGGGTGTTAAATCTTTTAGTTTTAGTTGGACCAAAGTGATCAGATTGATTTGAATCATCTGAGTTTTGCTTTGAAGTAAGGTTGGTTATCACTAGCTGAAGAGATATTTTGGAGTTATTAGATTTAGTTACATTTTCTATATTTTGATTCTCCAAGAATGTCAAAGGTTATATTTTCTTCTCATATAAGCTAAGACATTTAGTATTGGATTCTTAAGTTGTGAGTTTAAGATTTCATTATTGAGTGGTGAGAGCTGATGTTAATGCTTTCACACGGTTTTCAATAATGGCTCTAAGTTTATTCTCATATATGTGCAGAATGACTGTTATATTCGATGACCACCAAACTGAGACACCAATTAAATGTTACA
This sequence comes from Cyprinodon tularosa, assembly GCF_016077235.1. NCBI lineage: Eukaryota > Metazoa > Chordata > Actinopteri > Cyprinodontiformes > Cyprinodontidae > Cyprinodon > Cyprinodon tularosa. The sequence goes on from NW_024039541.1 coordinate 104,575, forward strand.
TTCAATGAGCCCAGTCGCATGGGATGCTAAATAAATGTTACAATTAATGGGCCCACCCAGGGACGCCATATTTATGTTGTGATTCTATAGTTAAATTCTATTCCCAGCCCGCTGGGAATTTATGTTTCTGATACTTTAAGATGTTTATTGCCCTCCCCTGTAGGGGTGGTAAAATATCTTATTTAATCAGATATTATTTCAGCTGTTATATACTGTTTATGACACACAGTCCTACTAACTGTGTGTTAGAACAATAAATGAAAGAGTGATTCGAGCACTAATCATGGTCAAACAGTTATTTCTGCACATACATGGAATAAATTCACCACTTCTGTTCAAAATATAAGATTTTATTAACAAAAATCATTCAGCTCCAAGTCAAACATATTTCAGTTTAACACTCTCAACTAAGACTAGTAAAACTCAACTAAACTAAACTAACTACTATGTACAAAGAGGAAGGGGAAAAAGGTTGAAAAACATATTACAGTTTAAGATGGATTCTGTGTTTGAAACCAATGTTTATCTGGAATAATTTGGAATGTGATCAAATTAGCTTTTCACTAATTTTAAAGAAATTGGAATGTTTTCAGACCAATTGACAATGCAAATCCATGAGGTGAATAAAACATTATTTGGCCAAATAATGTTTTATTAAAGGATTTGCTTAATCAAGAACCAAAAACCTTTAGTTAAATGATTCTTTACCCTCTTTGAAATAGCTAGCAGCGAATAGACATCAGGCTACCACTAAATGACTCTTGGTCATACTTGGTAATGGAAATGTAATGAGCATTTGAGGAACGCATGAACACTAATGTTATATCAGTGTTTAAATCCTTAGTGAATAAAGCTTGTCTAAGCTTTAGCAACAGCTCAACACATATTCCAGTAGCATAGCGTAGCATGCAGTCCATTCTTTAGCATCAATTAGCATTGTCTTTACTCGGCAGTAAACACACGATATGATTAGCATCATCAAAAGACACATTGCTTGTTCTGTCCCTAATCATGCCAGACCTGCAAACCTTTTTCCATGTCCGTTTGGAAAGCTTGAATTTCATCCAGTTTTGCAGCTCTGCAGTCAGGGATTCTTTGTCTCAGTCTCACAGCAGGGGTCCCCTCAGTCTCAAACCCAGGGCATGGTCTTCATCCAGTTTGGCTCTGTAAGTTCTGAAACTCAAGAGAAATGTGTTGCAAAAGTTCTGTTTGCAGCAGTTAGGTTCTGAAGAGTTCTGACTCATCCTTGATGGTTCTGGGGATCTGGTTTCCCTGGGGCCTGCATCTCCACTGTGGGCCACAGTGGGCCCCAGCTTTGAGAGCAGGAGCAGAAGCAGGCTGGATCAGACGAGGGAGAAAAAGTGAAGAGAGAAGAAGAGGAAGAATCCTGTGTGCTCTGTGGTTTTGTTCTGCCCTCACAGAGGGGGGTAGGTTTTCACACCTCTGTGACTTCCATGTGACTTGCTGGCTGAAAAAGGGGGCTGCAGAAGTCCCCCAGCTGTTATTCACCAAAGCTGCGTTTTCTTCTCTGGTCATCCTATCAGGATGAAATATGGACACTGCTTCCCAATGTCCAAAAAGTATGATCATGGCATATGGCACAACACAAGTATCTGTAGTCCTCCACCTCCTCCACCACCTCCCCCCTAATCCGTAGTGGCTGTGAAGACCTCTTCTCTCTCCTGAAGTCAATCACCATCTCTCTGGTCTTGTTGACATTCAGCCTCAGGTGGTTCTGTTCGGACCACTCCACAAAGCTGTCCACCAGTGTCCTGTACTCCCCCTCCTCTCCCTCTCTTATACACCCTACAACAGCTGAGTCATCAGAAAACTTCTGCAGGTGACATGACTCAGAATTGTACTGAAAGTCAGTGGTGTACACGGTGAAGAGGAAGGGAGAGAGCACAGTTCCCTGTGGAGCCCCTGTATCACTGACCACCACATCAGACAGGACACTGCCCAGACGGACAAACTGTGGCCTGCCTGTCAAGTAGTCAGTAATCCAGGAGATCCTTGTGTCGTCGACACCCATCACCCGCAGCTTCTCACCCAGCAGCAGAGGCTGAATGGTGTTGAAAGCACTGGAGAAATCAAAGAAAGTGATCCTCACAGTGCCTCCTCCACCATCCAGATGCAAATGGGCTCGTTGCAGCAAGTAAATGACAGCATCGTCAACTCCTAAGTGGGACCGGTAGGCAAACTGCAAAGGGTCCAGAAACGTCCTCACCTGTGGCCTCAGCTGGGCTAAGACCAGTCTCTCCAGGACCTTCATCACATGTGATGTGAGGGCGACCGGTCTGTAGTCTGCTGGGTCGGATGGCCTCGGCTTCTTGGGGACAGGAACCAAGCACAACGTCTTCCACAGCAACGGGACTTTCTCCTGACTCAGGCTGAGGTTGTAGAGATGTCCCAGTACAGGAGACAGCTGGCTGGCACAGGTCTTCAGGATCCTGGGTGTGATGCCATCAGGGCCTGCAGCCTTGCGCTGATGTAGTCTTTCCAGCTGCCTCTTAACCTGGCCTGTAGTCACACGGGGGTTGGTGCAGATGTCCTCAGTGGAGGAGGAGGAGGGGAGGGTGGTGGTGGAGAGGTGCTGTACAGGAGAAGGCTGGATGATGGATGATGGATGGATGGATGATGGATGGTTGGATGGATGGATGGATGGATGGATGATGGATGGATGATGGATGGATGATGGATGGATGATGGATGATGGTTGGATGATGGATGGATGGATGGATGGATGATGGATGGATGATGGTTGGATGATGGATGGATGGATGATGGATGGATGGATGGATGGATGGATGATGGTTGGATGATGGATGGATGGATGGATGGATGGATGGATGGATGGATGGATGGATGGATGGATGGATGGATGATGGATGGTTGGATGGATGGATGGATGGATGGATGGATGATGGATGGATGATGGATGGTTGATGGATGGATGATGGATGATGGTTGGATGATGGATGGATGGATGGATGGATGATGGATGGATGATGGTTGGATGATGGATGGATGATGGATGATGGTTGGATGATGGATGGATGGTTGATGGATGGATGATGGATGATGGTTGGATGATGGATGGATGGATGGATGGATGATGGATGATGGATGATGGATGGATGATGGATGGTTGGATGATGGATGGATGGATGGATGGATGGATGATGGATGGATGGATGGATGGATGATGGATGGATGGATGGATGGATGGATGATGGATGGATGGATGGATGGTTGGATGATGGATGATGGATGATGGATGGATGATGGATGGATGGATGGATGGTTGGATGATGGATGATGGATGGATGATGGATGATGGATGGTTGGATGGATGGATGGATGGATGATGGATGGATGATGGATGGATGATGGATGGATGATGGATGATGGATGGATGATGGTTGGATGATGGATGGATGGATGATGGATGGATGGATGGATGATGGATGGATGATGGTTGGATGATGGATGGATGGATGGATGGATGGATGGATGATGGATGGTTGGATGGATGGATGGATGGATGGATGGATGATGGATGGATGATGGATGGTTGATGGATGGATGATGGATGATGGTTGGATGATGGATGGATGGATGGATGGATGATGGATGGATGGATGGATGATGGTTGGATGATGGATGGATGGATGATGGATGGATGGATGGATGATGGATGGATGATGGTTGGATGATGGATGGATGGATGGATGGATGATGGATGGATGATGGATGGATGATGGTTGGATGATGGATGGATGGATGGATGGATGGATGGTTGGATGATGGATGATGGATGGATGATGGATGGATGGATGGATGGTTGGATGATGGATGATGGATGGATGATGGATGATGGATGGTTGGATGGATGGATGGATGGATGGATGGATGATGGATGGATGATGGATGATGGATGGATGATGGTTGGATGATGGATGGATGGATGATGGATGGATGGATGGATGGATGATGGTTGGATGATGGATGGATGGATGGATGGATGATGGATGGTTGGATGGATGGATGGATGGATGGATGATGGATGGATGATGGATGGTTGATGGATGGATGATGGATGATGGTTGGATGATGGATGGATGGATGGATGGATGGATGATGGATGGATGATGGTTGGATGATGGATGGATGGATGGATGGATGATGGATGGATGATGGTTGGATGATGGATGGATGGATGGATGGATGGATGGATGGATGATGGATGGATGATGGATGGATGATGGTTGGATGATGGATGGATGATGGTTGGATGATGGATGGATGGATGGATGGATGATGGATGGATGATGGATGGTTGATGGATGGATGATGGATGATGGTTGGATGATGGATGGATGGATGGATGGATGATGGATGGATGATGGTTGGATGATGGATGGATGATGGTTGGATGATGGATGGATGATGGTTGGATGATGGATGGATGGATGATGGATGGATGATGGATGGTGATGGATGGATGATGGATGATGGTTGGATGATGGATGGATGGATGGATGGATGGATGGATGGATGATGGATGGATGGATGGATGGATGATGGATGGATGATGGATGATGGTTGGATGATGGATGGATGATGGATGGTTGATGGATGGATGATGGTTGGATGATGGATGGATGATGGTTGGATGATGGATGGATGATGGATGGATGATGGATGATGGATGGATGATGGATGGATGATGGATGGTTGATGGATGGATGATGGTTGGATGATGGATGGATGATGGTTGGATGATGGATGGATGATGGATGATGGTTGGATGATGGATGGATGGTTGATGGATGGATGATGGATGATGGTTGGATGATGGATGGATGGATGGATGGATGGATGATGGATGATGGATGGATGATGGATGGTTGGATGATGGATGGATGGATGGATGGATGGATGATGGATGGATGGATGGATGGATGGATGGATGGATGATGGATGGATGGATGGATGGATGGATGATGGATGGATGGATGGATGGTTGGATGATGGATGATGGATGGATGATGGATGGATGGATGGATGGTTGGATGATGGATGATGGATGGATGATGGATGATGGATGGTTGGATGGATGGATGGATGGATGGATGGATGGATGATGGATGGATGATGGATGGATGATGGATGGATGATGGATGATGGATGGATGATGGTTGGATGATGGATGGATGGATGGATGATGGATGGATGGATGGATGGATGATGGATGGATGATGGTTGGATGATGGATGGATGGATGGATGGATGGATGGATGATGGATGGTTGGATGGATGGATGGATGGATGGATGGATGGATGGATGGATGGATGATGGATGGATGATGGATGGTTGATGGATGGATGATGGATGATGGTTGGATGATGGATGGATGGATGATGGATGGATGGATGGATGATGGTTGGATGATGGATGGATGGATGATGGATGGATGGATGGATGATGGATGGATGATGGTTGGATGATGGATGGATGGATGGATGGATGATGGATGGATGATGGATGGATGATGGTTGGATGATGGATGGATGATGGATGGATGGATGGATGGATGGATGGATGGTTGGATGATGGATGATGGATGGATGATGGATGGATGGATGGATGGTTGGATGATGGATGATGGATGGATGATGGATGATGGATGGTTGGATGGATGGATGGATGGATGGATGGATGGATGGATGGATGATGGATGGATGATGGATGGATGATGGATGATGGATGGATGATGGTTGGATGATGGATGGATGGATGATGGATGGATGGATGGATGATGGATGGATGATGGTTGGATGATGGATGGATGGATGGATGGATGATGGATGGTTGGATGGATGGATGGATGGATGGATGGATGGATGATGGATGGATGATGGATGGTTGATGGATGGATGATGGATGATGGTTGGATGATGGATGGATGGATGGATGGATGGATGATGGATGGATGGATGGATGGATGATGGTTGGATGATGGATGGATGGATGATGGATGGATGGATGGATGATGGATGGATGATGGTTGGATGATGGATGGATGGATGGATGGATGGATGGATGGATGATGGATGGATGATGGATGGATGATGGTTGGATGATGGATGGATGATGGTTGGATGATGGATGGATGGATGGATGATGGATGGATGATGGATGGTTGATGGATGGATGATGGATGATGGTTGGATGATGGATGGATGGATGGATGGATGATGGATGGATGATGGTTGGATGATGGATGGATGATGGTTGGATGATGGATGGATGATGGTTGGATGATGGATGGATGGATGATGGATGGATGATGGATGGTTGATGGATGGATGATGGATGATGGTTGGATGATGGATGGATGGATGGATGGATGATGGATGGATGGATGGATGGATGATGGATGGATGATGGATGATGGTTGGATGATGGATGATGGATGGATGATGGATGGTTGATGGATGGATGATGGTTGGATGATGGATGGATGATGGTTGGATGATGGATGGATGATGGATGGATGATGGATGATGGATGGATGATGGATGGATGATGGATGGTTGATGGATGGATGATGGTTGGATGATGGATGGATGATGGTTGGATGATGGATGGATGATGGATGGATGATGGATGGTTGATGGATGGATGATGGTTGGATGATGGATGGATGATGGTTGGATGATGGATGGATGATGGATGGATGATGGATGATGGATGGATGATGGATGGATGATGGATGGTTGATGGATGGATGATGGTTGGATGATGGATGGATGATGGTTGGATGATGGATGGATGATGGATGGTTGATGGATGGATGATGGATGGATGATGGATGGATGATGGTTGGATGATGGATGGATGATGGATGGATGATGGATGGTTGATGGATGGATGATGGATGGATGATGGATGGATGATGGATGATGGTTGGATGATGGATGGATGATGGATGGATGATGGATGGATGATGGATGGTTGATGGATGGATGATGGATGATGGTTGGATGATGGATGGATGGATGGATGGATGGATGGATGGATGGATGGATGGATGATGGATGGATGGATGGATGGATGATGGATGGATGATGGATGATGGTTGGATGATGGATGATGGATGGATGATGGATGGTTGATGGATGGATGATGGTTGGATGATGGATGGATGATGGTTGGATGATGGATGGATGATGGATGGATGATGGATGATGGATGGATGATGGATGGATGATGGATGGTTGATGGATGGATGATGGTTGGATGATGGATGGATGATGGTTGGATGATGGATGGATGATGGATGGATGATGGATGGTTGATGGATGGATGATGGTTGGATGATGGATGGATGATGGTTGGATGATGGATGGATGATGGATGGATGATGGATGATGGATGGATGATGGATGGATGATGGATGGTTGATGGATGGATGATGGTTGGATGATGGATGGATGATGGTTGGATGATGGATGGATGATGGATGGATGATGGATGGTTGATGGATGGATGATGGATGGATGATGGATGGATGATGGATGGATGATGGATGGATGGATGGATGGATGATGGATGGATGGATGGATGATGGATGGATGATGGATGATGGTTGATGGATGGATGATGGATGGATGATGGATGGTTGATGGATGGATGATGGATGGATGATGGATGGATGATGGATGGATGATGGATGGATGATGGATGGATGATGGTTGGATGATGGATGGATGATGGATGGATGATGGATGGTTGATGGATGGATGATGGTTGGATGATGGATGGATGATGGATGGATGATGGATGATGGATGGATGATGGATGGATGATGGATGGTTGATGGATGGATGATGGTTGGATGATGGATGGATGATGGTTGGATGATGGATGGATGATGGATGGATGATGGATGGATGATGGATGGATGATGGATGGATGATGGTTGGATGATGGATGGATGATGGATGGATGATGGATGGATGATGGATGGATGATGGTTGGATGATGGATGGATGATGGTTGGATGATGGATGGATGATGGATGGATGATGGTTGGATGATGGATGGATGATGGTTGGATGATGGATGGATGATGGATGGATGATGGATGGATGATGGTTGGATGATGGATGGATGATGGTTGGATGATGGATGGATGATGGATGGATGATGGATGGTTGATGGATGGATGATGGATGGATGATGGATGGATGATGGATGGATGATGGATGGTTGATGGATGGATGATGGATGGATGATGGATGGATGATGGTTGGTTGATGGATGGATGATGGATGGATGATGGATGGATGATGGATGGATGATGGATGGATGATGGTTGGATGATGGATGGATGATGGATGGTTGATGGATGGATGATGGATGGATGATGGATGGATGATGGATGGATGATGGATGGATGATGGTTGGTTGATGGATGGATGATGGATGGATGATGGATGGATGATGGATGGATGATGGTTGGTTGATGGATGGATGATGGATGGATGATGGATGGATGATGGATGGATGATGGATGGATGATGGATGGATGATGGTTGGATGATGGATGGATGATGGATGGATGATGGATGGTTGATGGATGGATGATGGATGGATGATGGATGGATGATGGATGGTTTATATATTCAAGCCGTTTCTGACTTACTGATCCAGTTGTAGCGGTTATTCCATCCCTCACCAGCAGATGGCAGCATCATGTTAACAGTTCAGGCTCTGCTAAAGATTTATCAATGATTTCAGTGAGAAAACCTGTAGTTTGTGTTCAGCTGCAGGTCATTATTATCTATCTAAGGTCTGCAATGATAGTGGATCTTCTTCCACTGAATCATTCTAAAAGCTTCAGGCTGGGATTAGTTTCTGAGCAGCTGGAGGACCACAGCTTGATGGCCAGTCTTCTAGTTTTAGATCAAAAGAGGATATTTTTAGAGCAGTTGAAGCATTATATCATCTAATAGAATAAACATATTTCTTGATTCTACTCATTACATTTCTGCCCAACAGTTGCTACTATTTTTTGGAGATAAAAGTTGGTTTTCCAAACATCTAAGCAGAAAATGGAATCACCATCATCTGCTCGGCGGTCATGTTGTTCACATTTACTGGATTAAGCAAAGGTTGTCGACGGGATTCAGATGAAGGAAATAAATAGTTCAGCAATGTGGGCCAAAGCCACCAATTTCCAACCAGTCTGGGATCTCTTCCAGATCACATAATAATCCCATTGTTATTTTAATTATTGCTGTTTTATCAGCTCGTTATGGAGAAAGTAGGTTTAATGGAAATAATGTGGTAATGATCCTGGTGATGCAACACGGTGGCTTTTCTAAACATTTGGCTGCAATGTTTTCTGGTTCTTCTGCTCCATCAGTTGTTTATCGTTTGTTCTCATCAGGAGACTGAAGGTCCTGCTGAGTTTGGAGATGAATGAGGGTCTGTTTAGGAGGAAACGCTATGACACTGCAGCAAAAAAACAAACAAAAAAAAAACAGGCAGTTTGCTCCTCCTTTAAGAAAATACTAAACTTCATTTAAGTCTCCACCTGCATCACCTTCCTTCCTTTTCTTCTGCTAAATATTTGAAGGTCAGGACTGGCCTGGGGGCCCTGGCCTCAGATCCTGCAGTCTGTCCATGATGTCCATGGTGTCCTCTCAGTCCCTGTCCACTATGCCCCGCCCCTCAGGGCCTGCTCCTCGCTGTGGGAGCAGGAACCCTCCTTCCTGCTGCAGGTCTCCCTGGTTCACCTTCAGACCATCCTGGTGTCGGCTGCACTGATTGGATGCTAACAGGAGCGTCTCTCTGCTTCGACCCTCTGCTGAGCAGCACCTCCCTGATGAAAGGTTGCTGAATGAAATATCACAGAGAGCAAAGCGCATGTTGGACAGCGACTGACGGCAGGATTTCATCTGATCAGGTTTCTCTCTGATGTCATTGTGTCGCTGCAGTTAGCTAGCAGGAGAACAACCAGCAGACCTCCTCATGTGACCAGAGGAGCCCGCTTAGAGGTCAATGGATGCCAGTAATGCTGAGGGGGGGCGGCATGCCAGCTGACCCCAGTTACCCCAGTTATCTTTGCATTTTACACCCAGATCACTGTAGAAATTCACCACACAGAACAGATACCACATCATGCCCGTTAGAGGCTGCTGTGTTCCTCTGAGGAAGGCTAACCAGTTCATGAAAGATTCAACAAGGAGAAGAAAACTGGAGAAAGTTGAACAGAAAGAGGCGCACATGTGACTCTGCAGAGCCATGCTGCTCGCCTGCTCTGCTCATGGTCTCATCCTGGAGACGTTCGTGGATCAGCGCTGGAGCAGATGTTTCTCCTGCTGAAGGAAGAGACGCCGTTCAGGCTCAGACTAAAGGCTCCTCTGAGCTCTGAAACAGACTCTACCTTCATGCCCCCAGGAGTCCTCCTTGATATTTTGACGTCGGCGCAGAAGCATCAATATTGACATCCATAATGTTTACTGTGATTCAAAGTTGAGCGGCTGATTTCAGCCAGAGGGAAGGATAAATGCTGGTGCTGCTGCTGTTTGTGTTCGCTGATAACAAGTCAGCATCTGCTCCAAAGTTTCCACTCTCTGCTGGCCATGGCGGCGCTGACCCAGTTACCTTCAGCCCATTGCTGCTCAGGCAGAGGAACATCCATGGCTTCCATCCCTTCCTGATCCTTCTTCCTGCAGGTTGAACAGATGCTCTAAAGTCTGCCGCATGTTGGAACGACGGTGGTCTGCAGACGTCCGTCCTGCTTGAGCAGCTGCTCTTATCTCAGATCATCTGTCTGTAGATCCATGGCGGGCCTCTAATGGCTCCTTGCTAACTACACGTCTCTCTATCCTCCTGCATAAGCTGAGGTTCAGGAAGCAGTGCCCCCCCCCCCCATATTAGTAAATATTCATCAGCAACATCCCCCTAATTCAGAAACAGAACCTGTCTGACCACATCAAGTCAGATAAACAGTCTAGAGCTACCAACTAGAGCCGCTTCTTTTTCCAAAACAAAGCTTTGATTTTCCTCTGCTGCCATTCTGCTGTCTGGGTGGTGTCATGATGTGGGCCACATGGAGCACTTCCTCCTTCCAGGAATCTGATTCCTTCTCCCAATGTCTGATGCTCAGACCAGAAGCCAGAGCTGCTGGTTAGCGCTCGTCATTGCAGCCGTTTCCCTGGTGAGACGGTGGATCAGGACCTGGCTTTGGTTCCTGACCTTCAGCATTTCCTGTCCAATCAGTTGAACTTCCTTTTGGTTTAATGGAACCGGGTACGGATCTCATTCACCCTCTGATGGACCTGCATCCATCCCGTCCCGTTTCCCTGTCGGCCATTAGCTGAGCTGCTGATGTCACTGATTCTGTGCTCTGTTCAAACTGTTAGGCTGCGTTTCTTCCACTAAAGGAACAACTACTGCCGGTTCATTTCCTCTTCAACATCTGAAGCCCTTCTGGATCTTTGCTTTTCAGTTTCTACTTAGTCTCAGGCCTATTTGCTAACCTTCTGAGGACCGAAGGCTGCTCCGAATGGGGCGGAAAAAGATTCTAGCCTTAGACAGGCTGCTTAGAGGCACAGAGAGAATTAAGCTTTGGTAAAGGTCAGATTGAGGGTTAAGGTCAGATTGAGGGTAAAGGTCAGATTATGTCATCATCAGTCAAACAGGTGCTGATATGTGCTGCTGAGCTTTAGGACAATATTACTTTCATTCTATTCAGTTTGTTTCTATCGTGCTTAAGAGAGAAAACTCAACCAGATCATACAGTCAGCCTTTATAAAATGACACAGTGATGGCAGACGACACTGAAGCCTTCGTTTAAAGTCTTTATTAGTCAACGTAAAGAACGTCCGTCCAGCAGAGCTTCAGCTGATTTCCAACTTGGCCTGCGCTCACTCACTGATTCAGGGATGTTTCTGCAAACTGGTGTGAGCCAGCAGAGACCTGAGGAGGACACGAGTCCACAGGCTGATGCTAAATGATCACACACTCAGGAATGTCTTTGCTGTTTCCAGCAGCGTTTCGTGTCTCGTCTGTTTGTTAATTTGGAAGTGTTCTGTGAAGCGGAGCTTGGATGGCAGACAGGCATCAGGACTGAGTGTAATTCTGGAGCAGCAGCGAACGCTCACCTGTCTGGATTTGATTAAAGTTTAGGAACAAAGTCTTTCTTTCTTAGGCTCCTTCCTTCAGCTCCTCTCTGAGTCTGTTTCAGTTTAATTGTTGTTGTTTTCTCTGTGCTGTTTCTGTCTCTTGGCTACGGTCCTTCTCTATATGTCTGGCTAACTCTGATATTTGTGTTGGAAGAACTTTTGAACATGTTCGTGTTTGAAACAGGTCCTGGTTCCTGTTCAGATCTGCAGCCCATTGAAGAAGTTTGGTTCTGCTGTGTTTCATGGAGCAGAGCTCTAGTTTATGTATCATCAGTCTTCTGTTTGTTTTCATCATAGCTCCGACCTTTCAGCTATCAGGGTGCCGTGACCTTCACTAAGGGCAACATGACTTAGCCGAACCCGTCACAGATCTAAACTCAGGAAACCTGTTTCACATGAGCAAAATCCACAGTGGACATTAAAACGTGACAGACATGTGAGACATTTATCATGCTACATTCAGACCGCTAGCAGCAGCAGCAGCAGGTTTCCATGCAAAGTCAATGGTTGATGCGTATCAAGATGCAGCAAAAAGCAGTGTTGGGCAAGCTACTTGTCCAGTGTAGTGAGCTCAGCTATCAGTTACTCAACAATAAATTAAGCTTCACTACACCAAAGCTACCACCTAAAGAATTATAGCAAGCTAAGTTACACTAATGTGTTAAAAGTAGCTTAACTACATCAGAAGCTACTTAACGTTGTACCAACCTAATATCAATTCAAAATGAGTCTGACACACTACTTAAAACATTTATTAAAGATCAGCCAATGACATATCACAGTTTCAACATTGCTTTATGATCAGCATATAAAAAAAAACTGAAGTAATTACTAGTAGAGAAACTAGTAAACAATCTGCTGTTATTAGAACCAAATTAAAGGTACGGTGTAGTGTTCTACACATGGAGACATGGCTATGAGTTTGCATTCAATGGACATCTCTAGGGAAAACAAAACCCTACAAAAGGCATCTGATTTCTTTAGGGTCTCCCTTAGAGAAAACCTCTTCAGACCTCAATTAAACAGTCGATTCAAGTAACAAATGAAACTGTTTACAAAAAAGGTGAAAAAATAAAGAAGCTAATTAAGTGATTTTTAAGTGTAATTTAATTTCTACCTACATATTTATTCATTGTATTTTTGGGGGCAATTAATTAAATGCTTATTTATTTATTTATTGAGCATTTATTTATTTATGTATTTATTTTATATACAGTAGAGCTGTTCCTTCATACCTAAAAAATCTTATCTGTGCAAAGCCTAAAAACAGATTTATGTAAACATCCTGTCAGGTAAACTAGGCCATGGAAATACAATATGGAAGTTTCACTACTGCTCTCTAATTAGAGTATCTTAGTTGCACATAGATATGGGAGAATTATCCTGCCATAATGCAAGAGCACATCATTTCAATTAGAGAAAAGAATTTCATCTTCTTGCACTCAAAACTTATAATGCTCACACTCCAAACATGCGCTCTCTCTCAAATATTTTCTCTTCTCTCTCAAATCTTTGTTTCTTCTCTCAGATTTAATGCTTCTTGCACAGATATTTTCTCCTCTCGCTTGCCTCCTTCTCTTTGCGCACAAACCGCGCTCTGCTCGGGTCTCAGATACGCTCGCAAACCCGTAGGCTCTGCTTGCGGATTTTTTTTGCTCACTCTCAGACTGCAGTTGGATCGTCGCCTAGCAACCTTTCCAGCCAATAGAACGACAGCCTCGGAAAGGGTGCGCTTGTTTAACCCTACTGAGTGTGCCTGTGCTACTACTCCACTTATAAGAGCGTCAGCTGAAACTGCTATTTACAGTAGTTTTGTGGCTGATTGTTGTTTCAAAATCGAAAACCTGGCTACTTGATAAAAACGCTACTTGATAAAAACAATAACGTCACTACAGGAAAGTTACTTGATAAATAAAGCAGCGACGCTACGGTCAAGCTACTGGAAAATGTAGTTAAACTAATAGCTTCGCTACATGTAGCGGCGCTACTGCCCATCACTGGCAAAAAGTCCCGCAGCATCTAGAGCAGCATGAGCCTCATGAGCGCTTCAGAAGCTGCAGCTGCTGGAGTTGGAAAAATGTAACTTTATCTGCTGGACGTGCCGCATCAACCAATGAGAGAAGCTGATCTGGGAGCTGGCAGGGAGTCAGACGCAGCACTGCTGATGCACAGCGCTATGATCACTCCTCTGAAACAGTTTATTAACGCCTAAATTAACTTCAAATGTAGAAACCTGCCGGCAGAATATGTTGGCTTTTATTATCCTGCTGCCTGCAGTTTGTAGCACAGACCTGAAAAACGCTAACATCTACTTCCAGCCGCCACCAACAGGAGGGGAAAACCCTGGAGAGGCGAGCGGGCCTGAGGCAGCTGCTGCTGGGGATTCCCAGTGACAGCGCAGCGCCGGTACGTGGGGGTCTGAGCGGCTCCCACAGAGAAATAATCTTTGAAGGCAGGATGGTAATCTGGATGAACTGACTGCACAGACCATGTTTTCAGGAGGACTTTCTCACTTCAACATAGATTCTAACTACTTTCTACCCGCTGATCACAGCTAATATAGCCGCCATTGTTCCAGGCAGAGAAAGGACAGGGTAGCTCCGCCCACCACGCATCAGACCCACTTTACCAAGCAAAGATGCTTCAGCCGCGCGTCAGAAGTAAACTTTGACAAGCATCAAAAATAAAGCAGCACACGCGTTTCTGCTGCTCTTGCTGCGTGCGCTCTGAACGTAGCATGAGTCAGAGAGATCAGTGCAGACAGAACAGGTGAGAACTGGTCAGAACTTGCCTGTGGTTCTGCTGCAGGTTCTTGCCAGAGATGGAAAAACGAAGATATCATGCTAAACAAAAACAAGCTAATTTTTAGCCTCCGTTCTCTTTCTGAATAAACGATACTAGCTAGCTAAATGTCGAAGGAATCTGGTCCTTCTCTCAGGCCGCATCCAATGTAGCTGAACATCTTCGGCGTTTGGAACTGATGTTTATGTTTCCCAGCAGATGACTGTCAGGTGGTCGTGTTGTTCATCAGAGACCCCTCCCTTCAGGCAGGGTAGGCGTCTGTCGCTATGTGGTCTACTGGAGGCATGGCGTGGTTCAGACCCAACCTAACTGGATCTTCTGCCCTTTGCCTGAAGCTCCCACATAGATTTCCCTCCCCTGGTTCTGAAGCATCTTATATCAATTAACCTTTGGTGGAACAGTTCTCCAACCAATCAGGAATCTTTTTAACCTTCATCCTGGGTTCGGGTGGAACCCCGTCTGTAACAATTAGCTCTACTTTAGCCTATTGGACCGTTTCTAATCAAAATATCCAAAGATAAACAACAGACGGAAAATGCAAAAAATGAACTGTTATTAGTAAAGATACAAATAATGTATATTTTTATCTAAAAGCATCACCCCGATAGTCATAGAAGGCGTCATGCAGGTAATGTGTTTTTTTTCTTAGGGCAGAGACAGAAGCTTGAAAGCAGATTGCTGAAGGTGGTTTAGTGTTTCAGGAAGGACGACAGAGAGCCGTGGAGCTCATGTGTCACTGCAGCCTTTCAGAGCAGTGTTAGCCTATTAGCACCTAGTTGACCCACGCAGCGCGGCGGCTCACATTCCCACAAAACACTGCAATGCAATAACCAAGGTTAGGTCCATGAGGCGTGGATTCAAAGGCTCGCTAAAAGAGTTCAAACAGAGGTGATGGCACAGCAAAAATCCTCAGCTTTTCTTTTTATTGAGCATCAGTGATACATTACATCATTTCAAATACAAGAGACACAATACTCATATTTATATTTAACCTCCCATCCCAAGAACCCGGTGGACACCAGTCCAGAAAGAGTAAATAATAGAAGGTAACACAAAAACAAAGAAATACTGTTACTCTGTGGACTAAACAAGACATGGTTCACATGGATTCAATCACAAACACAAACACAAATACAGAACTGCTAAAAGAACAGTAATAGGGCAAAGTGTCACGTTTACCTAAATGCATCAACATCGTATCCCAGACAGAATGGTTCATTTTTAACCATTTGACTGAAACAGATCATCTTTGTTGAATTTGATTAGATTAACTTTAATGTCCCAAAGGAAACTTGATTTGGTTACAGACTCTATATAGTAGTCCAAACTATGTGTCATACATAAAAACACTGCTATAGAAATTCCATTATAAGACAATAAATAAATGCATAAGGAAGCATGTTACATTACATTCACAATGTAATCTTTAGAAAAATAAAAATAAAAAAATCAGACAGTTCAGTTCTTATTTGCTAGATTTAATATTGAGAGAACTGTTCCTCTACATTCAGTGAAAGTTCATTAATTTTGTGCCAGTTTATAGGAATTGCAGTGATTTAAAAGTTAATTAAGTCAGATAAGTTACCTACACTGCATGAATAACTCCAGTTTGATGCTGTGTTAAATGACTGGTGGTGATTTTCTGTTAACACTGACTTTATGTTAAACAACATTTTTCTCCTTCCCACTTTGGATGGTGCAGCTCTTCTTTCTAGGAATCTGGCCACATTTATTAGTCCTCCAAAACCCTGACCCCCCAGGGTGCAGACCAGGAAGCAGAGTCCTAGTTTAACAGACCTCTCTGCAGCTTCTCTACTGTTACCCACTCTTTACTCCATCCAGACAGTGTCTTGCCCACGACCAAAATCTAATCAATTAGCAAATATTCCCAAAGGAGTAAATCATGATAATCTAATTAAAATCAAAATAACTCCAATTGGGGAAAAAGTTAAAACGATTAAATGCGGTCTGTTTAACGTAAGATCAGAGGCGTAGCCAGAAAACCTTTATAAGGTGGCCAGGCAATAACCAATGTCCATTGAGCGGTGGCTGAAAGTGAATAGGCACCAGAACCTCAATGTCAATCCATACTGTTCAACAGGAAAGGTAACCAGCAAAACATCCATATTTTCTCCATAAAGACAAAGACTTTCCTACAACCTTTGCTAACAAATACACAGATATTGTTAGGATTCATGCCTGTTTGGGTTGTTTTTGTGTTTTTTCTTCTCGCTACCACCAGATTAGGCCCTCGTTGGGCCTCCTTGCACACCTGCGGTTGGTTGCGTCTTTACCAGAGGAGTACTTGAGCAGTGGGCTGTCACTACCTCGACGCCAGAGTGTTTGCCAGTATTGGGTACTCTAGCCATACTGAGATTAGCAGAGTCTAACCTTAGTCTTGTCTGAGTCTAAGCTTGCTTTGTCTTTGTTCTTCGGGAAGAAGCCTTCCTGTATCACTGGATAAGCCTGGACCTTCTCCCCCTGGAAGGATTAACTGAGTCACTGAGCAAGGGGAAACCTCCACATGATCCGTTCAAGTCCACCTGTGGAAAACCAAGTGACAGTCAGCTCCTTTACTCCTCTGGGTCCAACGTTAGTCAGCCTATCTGCTCTCCAACAAGCTCATTCTTTTCTGGATTTAACCCCACAACCTGGATCCAAGGAATAACCAAGAGCCCCACTAAACGTCAGTGCCTCTCAAGCAATATACAGGCCTCTGTCTTTTTTCCCACGGTCCCTGAACTGATCATCATCTTCCCTTCAGAGCTTCTGGTTCCGGTTCACCAGTCCGCTGAGGTCCAACAGTATTACCCAGCAGAATATCTCTCTCCATCTGTGTTTTTGCTAACCCTCAATAAACCAGTTAACTTTTACCCTCGGTCTCTGGGTGGTTCTCTGCATGTGGGTCAGATCTTTAAAGCCCACTTTGACAGATATATTTAAACATCCATACTTTCTAGATAAAAGGTATAGTGGATAAAATTCTTTCAGGTATGAGTTCTGGGGCAAACATCTTTTCCATTGTCATTACTTACCTGCTTTTATTAATAATCACTCTGCATAAAATTGATATTATGTACTCATATCTTCATAAAGTAAATATCTCCACTGTGAGATCAATAATGTCAATCAATTAATACAATTATAATTTAACACGTTTTTATTAAAATACTTATGTATGATTTAACTGAAGACTCCTGGATGACTTGCATTTTCTTTTTACCCCATATAACACAAAATCTAGTTCTAAAAAGAGAATAAATTCTGTACTTATAATCTTTAATGTTAGTATGTTGATATGCATAATAAACCACAGAGTTTTAAGTAATTGTTAATATGAAAAATTTTAATGTTTTGAATATTCCACCTGAGAGTATTACTGCTGCCACCATCTGTATTAGAAGGAACAAAATGATAGAGGTGGCAACAGGGTTGGCCAATGATTGGCTAAGGACGGCCATGGCCACCCCTGGCCCCCCATCTAGCTCCGTCCCTGCATAAGATCTCTCTCTTTAAAAAAACTGCTAGTTAATGACTTGATTTGTGATAATCACATTGACTTGTTTTGCCTTACAGAAACCTGGCTGCAGCAAGAGGATTATGTGAGCAAAAATGAGGCAACTCCTTCAAGCTATTTAAATTTTCACATCCCCAGAAGTTCTGGGCGAGGAGGAGGAGTAGCAACAATCTTCCAGTCTGACTTACTGATTACTCCCAAAACAATTAATACCTACAACTCTTTTGAACATTTAACCCTTAATTTCCCTGATCCAAATTTCAAAGCAAGAAAACTTCTTCTTTTTTTAACTTTGTATCGTCCACCAGGTCCTTACTCTGAATTTTTAGATGAGTTTTCAGAGTTCCTTTCTGATTTGGTATTAAATACTGACAGGGTCATCATAGTGGGAGATTTTAACATCCATGCTGACATTGAAGGCGATAGCTTAAGAGCAGCCTTTAATGCTATCTTAGACACTATTGGCTTTGTTCAAAATGTGAATAGTCCCACACATTCTCATCTTCATACTTTGGATCTTGTGCTGACATACGGCATAGAATGTGAAGAAATAACAGTATTTCCTCACAACCCTGTCCTCTCTGACCACTTTCCAATAACCTTCAGGATTACTTTAACAGAGTTCTCCTCCCCCAAAAGAAGGTTCAATTTTAGTAGATCTTTATCAGATAGTGCAGTTATAAGTTGTAAAGATTTACTTTCTAAAACAATGCCAACTACCAGTTTTAGTCCGTGAGGCAGACACCCTGTCTACTTTTAAGGCTAGGCTTAAAACTTTCCTTTTTGATAAAGCTTCTAGTTAGAGTGGCTCAGGTTATCCTGATCTATCTCTATAGTTCTGCTGCTATAGGCTTAGACTGCTGGAGGACATAGGGACCCCCATTTCATCATTCTGCTTCATTCTATCTCTATTCTCCCACTTGCAGAATCTGTTAGTTCAATCTCTAACGTTCTGCTCTCTCTGCTTCCATCAACACCTTTGTTTCTAGATGTTGGAGCTTGGCCTGTTTTCCAGTGTAGTCCTGTTTCTCTGACTGTGACTAACTGGATGTGCTCTCTTCATCCTCTGACATGGGAGCTGGCTCGGAGCTCGTCTGCCTGGCTGTGTGTTTCCTGGACGGGGCCGCCTGTGGAGCTGGTTGACAGTTGCCTTTTGTATCTATGCTTCTTTTTCTATGTCTGCTTCTGTCTCCTTGAACCCCAGTGGGCCTCAGCAGATGGCCGCTCACACTGAGCCTGGTTCTGCTGGAGGTTTCTTCCTGTTCAAAGGGAGTTTTTCCTCTCCACTGTCGCTACAAGCATGCTTAGTGTGAGGGATTGCTGAAGAGTCAATGAGTCGATGCAATCAGCTGGTTTTCCTTAGATAGAAAACTTTGAATCAATCTGACTGGATGATCTGTTTGATTTGGATCTGGAAAGTGACCTGAGATGACGTGGTTTGATCTGGAACTATAGAAATATACGGAAATGAATTACTTTTACTTTAACATCTTGGGTTAAATCAACTTAGAACTTCAATTTACATTTTTGGGTTTTAAACAGTCAGCTTTTCTATTGTCATCTGCCCATGAGGAGTTTTTACTGTAGACAGCATCATAGCGTTCCCACAGTATAAATCATAACTAATAGATCACAGTTGTTTTATTTGCGTTTTTTCAGTATTTTCCAGGTTGATTTGCTGAATTTATTCAATTATTGTATTTTTGTTGTTTATATCAGTTAAGACACAAGTATATCAGACATGAGTTACAAATTCTAAAACACTGCCTATAAAATGTTTACATAAACGTAGAAAACAATAAAGATATTTTGGGAAAAAAAAGACCTTGTCAACATGGGTCACACGCTTAACCCCAGCACCACCAACGTGCCCAAAAATAGAGTTTTTAAAACTTAGATTGTATAACTAAGGTAAAAACTTATTTAGTTACACTGCAAAAAATATAAATCTCAATAAGTTATTTTTTCTTAAAATAAGTGTGTTTTTCCTTGATTTGAGGAGGTAAGTAAGACACTTTGCCAATGGAACAAGACAATTTCCTTTTAAAATAAGAAAAAACTATTTTATCGTCTTATTTCAAGTAAATATTATCTAACTATCTTATTTTAAGAGTGAAAATACTCATTCCATTGGCAAATCATCTTATTTACCTGCTCAAATTAAGGCTAAATATACTTAATTTAAGCCATTTTTTACTTATTTCTGGATTGTTTTTGCAGTGTAGGCTTTTAAGCATAATGTAGAACCTTTACTTTTTAATCTTGAATTAGGTAAAGATTTCCCTTTGTATATTTACTTTTACCAGGTACTTTTTCTGTATATATTTCTGTACTTTTCTTTGGCCCTAAATGTCCAAGCTGAAGGCGAAGCTTAGGTGAAGAATGTGAATAACTTCTGAGGCTGTCGGCTTGATAAGGGTAATTACCTGAAATGACTGCCAGGTGTTTGGAAAGCTGTTCCTCCTGATGGTAAAAACTTTGCTGAAAATCCTGTTGTACACAATCAGATATACCTGATAACAAAGGGCAGAAGATTACACAAAAAATAATCTTGACTTATCGCATAGTAATAAATTATTAATATCAAAAATGTATTTCTGTTTTTTCTTTTTACATATTTTGTTAAAAGGCCAAATGAGGACTTCAAACCAAAAAAAAAGTAATTTTCAGTTTTGTTTTATTCTTGGATCGGGCTTTAAAGGGTTAAAGGGATGTTCCTGCCTACGGCCTTTGGATTTTATAAACCACCATTCAGGAGTGAACCACGATGCAGAGCTGTAGAAGGAAACCAACCTGTAAGGAGTTCAGGGTGTTCGGAAAGGTCAGTGTTTTATGGAATGAAAAGTAGAGCAACGATTAGAAATGGGGTGAAAGAACGGCATCATTGATGTTCCTAATATTGTAGAAATAAAGAGTGCAAAGAGTTTTAGAGGATCAGACCTGAAGATGGTTGTTAAATGAGAAGAACAGATGATCAGTAAAAGTTCCTCTCAAGAGCATTTGAAGGGAATTAATACAGACCATCATAGTAAAGTGGGTCCTTTGATGTGGGATGGAAATTCAATGAACTGCTGGGAAGTCTGAAGATATGAAGAAAAGAGGGCGGTGGTTGTCAACCACACCGATGTTGAAATCACCAATCAAAATAACCCTGGGTGTGAGATGGCAAGAAGAGCTGCAACGTCATTTATTAGAGCTGCTACGTTTGGGAGGACGATAAATAGCAGAAATAGATGAAGCCAGAAAGGAGACAGGCAGAGGCTCAAATGAGAGGAAATGAGGTGTCTAAGCCCCCTAAGACCTGCCAGTTCTGGAGGAATTACTGTAAGACCTCCCACCACCATGAGAGGTGCAGCAATGTAAAAAAGCCAGCTGATGGGGACTTTAAGACCCTACAAAAGGGGAACCTTTGTCCCGAGACAGTGGACATCCGGAGACCAAGGTTTACTGTGGAGGATTTGGAAGTGGGAGGAGGACTAGCCGACCAGGCCAGACTAAGAAGCTGCTGGTAACCACATAAACTTTGGTGTGTGAAGGACGGCAAGAAGATTGAAAGAAGTTTATAGGGATGGATTGTCAAAGCTGAGACTACAATGGGAACCTCGGTGAATGTATGATGAGGTCAAAGGCTGAGCCAGAGCTAGAAGAGGTGCATTTATCAGGAAGCATGGTCTAAAAAGTGTGGCGGAGTCCAGACTCCTGGTGGTGACAAGAACAGCAGAAGAATCTGGACTAAAACAGGCAACAGGTAAACAGGTGCTTAAAAAGCAAGTTCAATGCCCAGTGAATAGAAGTAGCCGCGGTGTGCTAGCATTCAGGGGCATTCAGGGGCGTGAGTTAAAGATTCTCAACAATCAACTCAAGTCTTTTTGGAAAAGAGTTGTTGGTTTATTAATCCTGGGTAACATTTCCATCTACTAGAAGATAGCATTAACGCCATGATCTTTGTGCTGATTGTTCTTTCCATTCACCTGCCAAGCTCCACCCAGTTTCTCATTACCGCTCATCTGTTTCACCTGTTCCAGTCTCTATTTAACCAGCTTGCTTCCAGTCATCAGGGCCAGATTATTAAAGCCTTTGGTGAGAGCTCTCTAGCTAACCTGATTGTGTTCTGATGACCTGATCCTGAACCGTTCTGCCTTTGGACCTCTGAGCCTGCCTGTTCCTTATCACATCTGTTTGCCTGACCTGTCTTCGGACTCCTACTGGATTCTGCCTGCTTTTGACCCTGGACCTATCTCCTGACCCCGACTTGGATTTCCCTTCGGATCCTCTTTGGTTTTCTGATCTGGATTCCTGTGTGCCTCCTCAACACTGGCTTTGGCTTCGCCTTCTGGAAACTCCTGCTTTCCCTTTTCTGCTTGTTTCTGCTCGTCAACCGGTTCAGCAGCCTTCTGGGCATCGGTTCCTGGAACCCTCTGGGCATCGGTTCCTGGAACCCTCTGGGCATCGGTTCCTGGAACCCTCTGGGCATCGGTTCCTGGAACCCTCTGGGCATCGGTTCCTGGAACCCTCTGGGCATCGGTTCCTGGAACCCTCTGGGCACTGTGCGCCGCATGCTGTGGAAAATTATCCAGGCTGGATTGAACTCCTAACCCTTGGGCTCGGAATGAACTTTAGAACCGGGTTAGTAACTCACATGATGATCGTCCGTCAGATTTACCTGGTCACTAACATGAGTGTTTCCAGCCATTTTCGTCGTAGCTGCTGAGTCGCGGATTCAACGATTTGTCAATAAACGCTGTTTTAAATTACTTAAGTCTTTCTGCCTAAAATTCTGGATCCAAAGTTCTGAGCCCTGAGAGTCCACTGGAATATTTTGAGCAACTTTCCTGCACGTCTGCCTTTTCTGCATCTCTTGTAATTCCAGAGTTACAATTTTTCAGATAAGGATCTGAGAACTCTATTTCTCCCACTGGACTCCCTGATGCTCAGTATATAAACATACACATACAAATAGGAGCAATACATTGGATTTAATTAACAATACTTCATTGCATGGTGTTTTTATGTGAGTCTTTGTTCATGTTAACATGAATACATCTGTGTTTGTGGTTTCAGACCCTACTGCTCGCTGACAGCAGAGTCTCCTTCCATCCAACCTTCAACCTCTGTGTCTCTTGTGTTTAGGACAGGGCGGGATAAAACACAGCAGAGGGAACAAGCGGTGTACAAGCAATCATCTTGCTAATGCTAATGCTAACATGAAACTAAGATTAATCCACAGTAGAAATGATCGGGGTCCCATTCAGACAAAGCAGGGTTTGGGCCCCGCCTAGAGGAGAAGGTAAGGTTGGGGATGTTTAAAGGCCAATTTATACTGATGTATAGCCTCTGCAACCGTCATATCTGTCTCTATGCACGACCACGCAACAAAAAGCAGCTGTGATTGGTCCTTGGTATGCCTTTCCGGCTCTCTGTGTGGTCGTCCTTCTCTATTCGGTGCCGGGGCGCGCCATTTTTAAAAACCGAGGAACAACTACAATGGACACCTATAACGAAAGGCTAATCGGTCTTTTTGCCAAGAACCTGTTCTTGAACGGTATTCTGATGGGCCAATGTAAGAACAGAACCTGTTCTTCTTCAATGTCTAGCAATGCTAGGTCCATCTCTGTGACCGAGATATCTTGTTGTTGTTTTGGCAGATAAACACTCCCGCCGGCGCCGCCGAAGTTCTCGCGAATTCTTGAATAGGCGCCCCGTTGCGCTTTGCCGGGAAGCTGCTGTGCATGCCTAGAAACTCCAGACCGACGGTGCAGAAGCATACCAGCTAAACTGGTTTGCGACCAGAAGCATGCGTCATTTGATGTGTGCGGTTGCAGAAGTATAATCTGCCCTTAAGGCTGAGCCAGTGGCGTCTTCGTATGGATGACTCTATCTGCATCAGCTACAGACCAGCATGATAGCTGAGACAGTTCAGGACAGCCTTAATATCCCTGTTCAAAACTGAACAGCTGGAGACTTCAGAGCTGCAGCTGTATTTTAGAACCTCTGTTTTAATCCATGCTTTTTCATTCATTGTTGTTTTTGTTATCGAACATTTTGCTCCTCTGTTGTCGATCCTCTCAAACACCTCCTTTCTCCCCTCCGCGGTCATTTTTTACGCCGTGTTTCCTTCCTCTTCCTTCTTTACATGTGTGGCAGCGTTCCGGCAGCTCTCCCAGGCAGTGTACCAGGCCTGTAAAGGCTCCTCCTGTGGTCAGCTCTGCACTGGAGCCTTTCTGGGAGGAAGGCTTGTTTGTCGCTGTGTGGATGTAACACTGCTGTCTCCCAGCTAATCACACGCTTTTCTCAGAGACCATACGGTTCTACTTAGGCACCTGTCACATGAGCTTCAGTGACTGTAACTAAGTTTTGTGGCCTGGAACATCAAGTTGGAACAAGGACACTTCAATAAAAGACAAACAGCAGAGCCGGTAAAAGAAAAGAACAATGGTTCAGATTTCTGTGCTGTCGTCTCACAGAGGTTTAAATGTTTTAATCTATCTGCAGGTTGGTGTTTTCACCATGAATGGATGAATTATTTAACCTCTTCTGATTGTCTGAAAAATTATATTTGAGTTAAGAAACTGGATGGATGGATGGATGATGGATGGATGGATGGATGGATGGATGGATGGATGGATGGATGGAACATGGGGGAACGCTATCTGATGTGTTCTAAACCCCATCAGATAGCGTTCCCCCTGCTGGAGTCCTCCTCACTCAACACCCGTAACAGCCCATCTCATCTATGGAGAGATATTTGTGCCATCGGTTTGAGCGCGCAGGAACCAATCCGAGCGCGCAGTGAGACAACACGCGCGCGCGCAAAACCGGTCTGGCGCGCGCTCAACTCTGAAAAACCCTCTCAACACACTGTTCTCGCGCTCAGTTTCATCTCTGCGCGTGCTCGAATCCGTCTCTGCTCGCGCTCGCTCGACCTGCTCTCTCTCCGCGCTCAACACCAGCTGTGCGCTCGGCTGTTTCTCCGCTCGCTCGACTCTCTGCGCTCGCAACTTCAGCAATGTATGTAAATGAACCATACCATCAGCCAATCACACCCAGCTTCTTTTCATCCAATGAAAGCATTCCTTCCTTCTTCTTCTTTTCTATCATGGCGGTTCGCAAGCAACTTCAAGGTGCATACCGCCACCTACTGTTCATGAGTGTGTAGCAACATTGTTTTACATCTATTAAATTCTATTTTTTAATTTTGCATTCTGAAGATAACTAAATAATGCTTTCCTTAATCTATAAACATCCTTTATATTTCCTTTATTTCCCAATAATCCTTTAAGACTCCATTCTTGGCCTGTCATTTCAACTACTCTTCTCAATTTTTCCCTTTCAGGTTCATATGTTTTACAGTTCATTAATATGTAAGCATTCGTTCCAAATACTACATCCGGTTAGATGAAAAAAAATACATAAATAAATAAAAACACAATCAGGAAAATCAAACTACTCTTACAGTTATTTTGTCAACATTCCTAAGATAGTACTATAAAATATCTTGAATTATCTCAAATAAACTTCAGTAAAACAGTTATTAGATCATTGCCTCATCCATCTCTTTTACCTGCTATTGACATGGATTTAAATTTGATGTTTTAAAAGAAAAATAAGGAGGATATTTCAGGTTCAAGTATGGTTCAACAGTATATAGATAATGTTTTGGATCATATTGGCCTTACTCTTAGCTTTTGTGGCGGGTGTTTCTTCTTTTTGTTGTTTTTTATGGAGGTTGGCAAACAACAATTACCGCCACCAACTGAAAAATCCTGTTTATCAAATTATTCTTTTTAATATATATAATAAAGAATAACCCTCTTATTTAGAGTCCATCTGTAAAAGGTCTTCTAAATAATAATTGTTAAATTTCAGATCAGGTCTGCTGTCTGAATAATTGCGTTTAAATTAATATAACGGTCGCTGATCTAAAATCAGAGCAAACTAAACTTCTTAATGGAACGATTTCTTCAATCCATTGTAAGGCCAATATGATCCAAAACATTTCTCCTTTGTAGGCTGAATTCCATCACTGATTCTTTTACCCGATTTAAAAATAAATTATGAAACTAAAACAAAACACCATTCCTAATATTGGAATATTTTGAAGCATCCATAAAAAATTTAACATATCCATAATATTTTTTATCTATATATTGTTGAACCATACTTGAACCTGAAATATCCTCCTTATTTTTCTTTTAAAACAGCAAATTTAAATCCATGTCAATAGCAGGTAAAAGAGATGGATGAGGCAATGATCTAATAACTGTTTTACTGAAGTTTATTTGAGATAATTCAAGATATTTTATAGTACTATCTTATGAATGTTGACAAAATAACTGTAAGAGTTGTTTGATTTTCCTGATTGTGTTTTTATTTATTTATGTATTTTTTTTCATCTAACCGGATGTAGTATTTGGAACGAATGCTTACATATTAATGAACTGTAAAACATATGAACCTGAAAGGGAAAAATTGAGAAGAGTAGTTGAAATGACAGGCCAAGAATGGAGTCTTAAAGGATTATTGGGAAATAAAGGAAATATAAAGGATGTTTATAGATTAAGGAAAGCATTAATTAGTTATCTTCAGAATGCAAAATTAAAAAATAGAATTTAATAGATGTAAAACAATGTTGCTACACACTCATGAACAGTAGGTGGCGGTATGCACCTTGAAGTTGCTTGCGAACCGCCATGATAGAAAAGAAGAAGAAGGAAGGAATGCTTTCATTGGATGAAAAGAAGCTGGGTGTGATTGGCTGATGGTATGGTTCATTTACATACATTGCTGAAGTTGCGAGCGCAGAGAGTCGAGCGAGCAGAGAAACAGCCGAGCGCACAGCTGGTGTTGAGCGCGGAGAGAGAGCAGGTCGAGCGAGCGCGAGCAGAGACGGATTCGAGCACGCGCAGAGATGAAACTGAGCGCGAGAACAGTGTGTTGAGAGGGTTTTTCAGAGTTGAGCGCGCGCCAGACCGGTTTTGCGCGCGCGCGTGTTGTCTCACTGCGCGCTCGGATTGGTTCCTGCGCGCTCAAACCGATGGCACAAATATCTCTCCATACTAGTGACTCCTTGTTAAATGGCAGAGCTCAGTCAGTCTAGAAGGCAGACCTTTCCTTCCAGACTGACAATGAGTGTTTTCTTCTTTTCACCGGTCCCTGTACAGGTGAGCAGGAATTTGGTCCCCACTGACTCTGACTTGTTCCTGGGGTCCTGCCCTCTGGTACCGGTCCTGTTCAGAACCTTTATGGACCAGATTTCTGGGCGCAGCCAAGAGGCAGCGAGGCGCTGCTTTGGGGACCAGTAGACCCCCTCCCTGCTTTCGGTGGATGATAAATAAGGACATGTTGCTCTTTAAATAATGGACTTTAGAATAAACGCTTCTTTCTTCTCCCACTTCTGTCCAGAGAGCATTTGTAGCTCCTCGCTGTTGTGTCAACACATAAGTTATGATAACACACACATTCTGGGCTACTGCCATTATTTACACCTGGACTGTTTATCTTTTAGAAAGCCTAACTCAAAATGACAATTACTATTTAGACACAAACTTTGGAGAACGCACTTCTGACATCAGATTCATATCCTGAATGAAAATCAAATGCTGCTGAAAGATGAGATGTAGAATAATAGTATATAGAGTCATTTATAGTATAGAATAAGTGCCTCCTGACCTGAAACCCTGTCAGGCTGCTGGCTCTCTCAGCCATGGCTGCTTTACTTCCCTGTTTTCTGTTCCTCAGCCCAGTGCTAAACATTTTACTTTCCATTACCGTCTGAATAGAAATGCAGTAAAACTTTTTAAAAAGCTGATTTGTTCTCTGGGTTTATGGCCTGTTTCCTTTTCCAGAAATATGGCTTTGTGCCGCCCTCAGCAGAGCCTGCTGCTGTGAAGCAACGCGTGACCCTCCCCACTAAGTGACTTTAGCATTGCTGCGTTTTCCAAGCTTCTGCTTCTCTTCACGCCTGCTCCAAAGCACTAAGCAGATCCTTATTTTAATGGGTCTGATGTTATAGGCAGGTATCATCTAATGTACAATCAGCTCCTGACTTTGTAAAGAACGTCTCTGCTCAGCGTCTCCAGGCTCTTCTTTTCTCTGCAGAACATTTTAGACTTAATTTCCTGTTCGCCGCCAAAAGTTCCTTCATATCTGATCTTCAAAAGGTCGACCTGTAAAAACACCTGCAAACGGTTAGTGCTGCAAGGCCGACCTTCATACTAGGCACAAACTGAGGGTGTAAAACGAGCAGAAATCTTTTTCACATATTTCATAAATACATGCGGGTAAGACCCAACATGTATGGAGGCTTTATAAATGCTGGGATTAATCAAACCTATCAAAAGCTTCTTTTTTTTCTATTTAGCGTGTTTAAAAATGTCTGCACTGTTTGTGGAGAAGTTGCTGACTGATGGATGACACGTGATGAGTGTCAATATATTTGGGCTGATAGAGAATAGAATAAAGGCGGCGTGGCGCAGTGGTTAGCGCGCCGACCCATGTGCAGAGGCCTTAAGGCGGATTTATACTTTGAAACCAGGTCGTCTGCGCTGGTGTCAGCCTACTGTTGACAAAACGAGAACTGGTGCCGTAAAAAATAAAAATTAAACAATAATAATAACAAAATAAGGAACAATGCAAATACGGAAACCTATGCTGGAAATGAACCTCGACCATCAAACAGGATGACAGGCATGAAATGCAGCGAGATGCTGTGAGCAGAGCCTGCAGGTAAATCCACCTGTTTACAGCTTCATCTGCACACCTCCTTCCTTTATCAGTCAGAAAACACTTTCCAGGTTTTATAACTGATGTTTAATCTTCTAAATTTAACATGTTTATAATTGCTAACTCTATGTAAGGTTTATTCCTATCATTTTATTGTTTTGTTTAGTGCTTATCATTATTGCCTCTAACTTCATGGCAGAACCTTATCTTTCTTTTACAGCCACTCAAGCTACCAGTAGCTCATGCAGTTTACTCATTAAACGGGCAGAACTGGACGGGTTTCCCCGTCTTATTAAATGTGCAGTAATCACATTTACTACAATAACAACCATGTTTTCCTGCACATCAAAGCTGTCCTTATTTTAATTCTTTAGTGCCGGACAGAGCAGCAAGCTTCTCTCATTAAATCTAATTTTCATCCTGCTAAACTTCTTGTCTTTATGAAGATAGTTATCTTTATTGGTCACATGACATTACAGGCAGAATGCTGCTTGCCTTACCTTAGGGAGCAGTGGGCCACTTGGAGCGTGGGGACCCCTGGGGGTCTTACTCAGGGCCCTGAGTGGCACCATGCATGATGGATGCAGCCTTCTCTAAACCACTGGACCAAGACTTGGTGTTTGAGCATCGCTCTAACTCACTTATACTTTTAGTTTTTCAGTCAATAATCTTTCTTGTCATTATGGAAAAATAATATTTTTTTATATTGATTTCAGTTCTATGCAGTCTATTTCTATAGCTCCAATTCACATCATGTCATCTCAGGTCACTTTCCAGTTCACCAGATCATCCAGTCAGATTGATTTAAAGTTTTCTATCTAAGGAAAACCAGCTGATTGCATCGACTCATTGACTCTTCAGCAATCCCTCACACTAAGCATGCTTGTAGCGACAGTGGAGAGGAAAAACTCCCTTTGAACAGGAAGAAACCTCCAGCAGAACCAGGCTCAGTGTGAGCGGCCATTATAGACAGGTATAGCTGGGTATCATCAGCATAACAGTGGAAGGAGCTGTTTCAGTGCTATGATGAGCTCTAAAGCCAGACTGAAACTCTTCAAAAAGTTCATTACGGTGGAAGTGATCGCACACTTGTTTGGCAACTACTTTCTCAAGTATTTTAGATCAGAAAGGAAGATTGGATATAGGTCTATAATCGACCAAGTCATCTGGGTCAGGTCTTCAGTAAACATTAAATTACAGCAACCGTAACAACAGCTAACATTGGTCTGGTTGTTGTTGGCATTTTTTTCTCCATGTTGGACTTTCGAGGTTTTGTAGTTTTCAGCAGGAGTCCAGAACGCTTGGTTTGCTGACCCACAGCAAAAGAATCTCACAGCTGCTCCAAATCTCCTAATCCGTCCTGCCGATTAAACGGGTCAACAGGGATTTATAAATTAGCTCAAAGAGCGAGCGCACCGGCATTAATCTTTGCTTCCTCATAGAGGCTGCATGACGACCTAAAGCTTCATCCTTAGTGAAGGACGTGATTAAACAAATTGCTCTGACTGAACTGAGCTGTGAATGTCTGTATCTGATGAATCGGATCAATCAAGGTTTCATTTGAACTGTAATGTTAATAAAGTGGCATTGTGGGAAGAGTCTGGCTAGTTTAAATGAAGCTGTTCAGGAAAACCTTTTCCTGTCCGGTTTTCTCCTGCTCCTCAGTGACATGCAGTGATAAAGCTGCCTTAGATGACTTATTTTGACTAAACCCTTTCTTTGGTATTTTTGGAATGTGCTCCGGAGCACGCCGATGTAAACAGCCCCACTCTGCAGCTGCTCCACTGAAGCATCAGGCGGCATTTCCTCCTGTTATTATTAAAAAGTTTGGGTTTACTTTCGTCAGTCAATTGCTTCTACTTTATCCCACTGCAGACTAATAAAGTCTCTACATCATGAAGTCGGATGGAATGCCTGCTTTAATGAAGGCAGAGGTGAAACATCCTGTAAGTAAATGAGTCTGGTGCAGACGTACGTCCCGTCAGACGTAGAGCCCCCTCTGTAGGCATGGCGACGGCCTCAGACGGCCATCCCAACAATCTCCTGCTGAATCACTCAGAGGACACAAACATGCAGAGGAAACGGGCCACGAAATAGCCAACAGTACTTTGGTTTTAGTGAAGCTCTATAAAGCCCCCTGTTAGCTGCAGAGGGAGGGGTCCGCATGTTTATTTACCTGGAAGAAACGGCCTGTAGAGAGACTCTAGGTCTGGATCTCCACCATATTAAGCAGCAGGAATCAGTCCCTGTTAGCAGCTCAGTGAAAGCGCTGATAGAAACATCATCTCCTGCCATCCGCGTCCTCCTGCTCTTCATCTTTTCCAAACAGAAGCTGTAGAGGAGTCTCCTCAGTAATTTCTCATCCCACCTTGTATGGAAAGCAGCTATACTGCATAATCTAACACCTGTTCTACTCTATCCTATCATGCTGAACACATCTATAGTCCTGACCTGATCTCCATGACCTCCACCTCAGTGTATTCGCTGTTTACATGTTGGGATCAGGGTGGATGTTTGTGGATCGCATGGAGCTAAAAACAAAATGACGCCTGAAAACAAATATTCAGGGGGTTAGATGAAGGCAACACAGAGAGACCAGCCAGCCGCCACACCGTCAGCTAGGTCAACGACCTGTAGATTTGGACCCAGACCAGCAACGGTGTAACTCTGGGTCTTCCATGGTGGGGGACATACTCGGACCCGAACTGGGCCGGCCTGGGATTGGCCCGCTAGCCTCTCTCTCTTTTTTTCATTCTGCCGGTGCAGCGGCTGCACGCCTAGAGGCACAAGCCAGGCCACTTAGGCCAGCAGCATGTGAGGAGGGAAAGACGATTGGTTCTCTGCAGAGACGCAGAGACAAAAACAGAAAGATGACATCACTGCTGCTGGTGCTTCAGGAGAAGCAGAACATTCGGGAGAAGAAGCAACCTGCACCAAGTGACATGAACACCACCAAACACCATTAGGCAGAACTGGCTCTCAGGTGGAATACTGACCCTCAGGGATCTACTGCATTATTCTATGTTTCCTACCATGAGCTCCGAGTGGAACTCCACTCAGAGTGGAAAACAGCTGATCGTAACCAGGTCAAAAACAACAGAAACCATTAAAAGTCTGATATAGGGCTGATATGGGCTACAGTCTTTTTAAACAGACTTTCTTTCTAAATTTCTTCTGTAATACTATTTGGGGAAAATGTGTCTGCCTCTTTTTTAAGCTTCTTGTCGTGTTTTGCAGCCACTCTGTGTAAGAAAACAGGGTGTGCTGGGTAAACAGGTGCAGTTGAACGTTTTTGGCAGGAAGCGAGTTACATTACCCAACCACTAAACATGCAGCTACTTAAAATAAACCAGTTATCAATGCAAAATACTATCATTAATGTGTGATGATGTGATGGTAATGCATGTTTACTGAATCATTTTCCAGGGGGGGGATCAGTCCACTAACCTTCCTGCAGAAAAGCATCGGCTCAAAGTCCTTCCAGGTGCTGAAATAATGTCGCTACATTAAGCAGTTTCTGAAATTCCCTCTCTGCATTTAACCCCTCCCCTCGGGGAGCAGTGGGCTGCCACTGTGCGGTGCTCTGAGAGCAGTGTGGGGTTAAAGGTCTTGCTCAGGAACCCAGAGTGGAGGCTGTGGGGATCAAACCGGGGACTGTAACCTTCTCAGACCGCAGAGTGCTGCTCTAACCACTGGGCCATCACTCCGTCAGTTTAAATCTAATTATATTTAATTTATTAGATCCGGATGCCTTTAGACTGAACTCTGATGTCTAATCAGATGTAGGAAATAGTGTTAGCATGTAAAACGTCTCCAGCTGAAGATGATAATGGATTAAAAACTTAAAGCACTGAAGAGTTAAAGCATTTAAAGCCTTTCTATTCACTGAATCATGGAGATCTCTGATCATGTATGTAAACAAGGCGTGTAACATGTTAACAGCTGGAGAGAAACAGAGCAAACTAACAAGTTCTTCCACTAAAGCTGACTATATTCACCATGGGGGGGGGGGGGAGAACCTGTCTGATGATGCTTATTGAAAAATATAAGGCCAAACTATCTGAAGTGTTTAAGATGTCAGACCGTTGCTAAGACGATTCTCTGCTTTAGAGTATTTGGACGACGTTGCTAAACCTAAGGGCCTTTCTCCCAGCCGTCGGCCATGTCTTGGGGGGGGGGGGGGGGGGGGGGTGGCCTGGTGGATAGGGCATAGAGCTTGGAATCCTGAGGTTAGGCTTAGTTCAGCTGTAATTAGTGTTGCTCTGATGCCATTTTCTGGCCCCCATACCTGGCTGTCAGCATCGACCGATACCATCTGATTGAAATTAATGTGTGTATCTATGAAGAACTGCATCCTGCTTGGATGTAGAATAATCACCATCATGGCTTCAAGCTGCTGCCTTCCTTTGTGAAGCAGGAAACAGACTAAAACAAAGTGAATCAGTAGAACTTTTCATTTCCTACCTGGAATGGGTGACAATAGTTGAAGAAACCTTTGGTTCACAAAATGATGTCGGTGCCCTATTGGTTGGTACCAATGCCACCATTTTAGTGCTGGATCGGGGCCCCGCCCCATACTGGTATCACTATCAGTGCAACACTAGTTGTGAGATCAAGCCCCACTCCCACAGACTGCCACTCTGGGTCCCTGAGAAAGACCCTTAACCCCACACTCCTCCCTGGGCGCCGCACAATGGCAGCCCACTGCTCCCCGAGGGGATGAGTTAAGCCCCCCCCCAACACAAAAGAAATAAAGATATGCAAGCTTTAATAAAGATGCAATAAAGAAGATAATTTACATTTTTTATCTAATTTTCATTGTAAGATTTCTACAAAGGAAAATGATCATATGTGATTATCATAATTCTTAATGAAATGTCTTTTTGTTTACGCCTGTGTATACAAATAACAAAATAAATCTAAGTAAAAAAGTTAAATGTAAATCAACTTTAAGCTTTACATTTACATCTAATACAAATAAAAACAAAAAGCTCAGCTGTATTTATGAACACATGAACAGAAAATAGGTTTAGGATTATGAAAATATATTCCTATAAACTTTCCCTATAACGTCATTAAAGGACAGATTGTTTTTATGCCCTCAGAGTTCACTCCTGTAAACGTTTAATGACAATAAAGATGTATTTTTGGTGCAGCTGCTCCAGGCTGCTCGTCAGAATGATCTAGATTTATAGATGCCTTTAATGATACAATATGATAGGTTTATGGTATAATGTAATATTTTAATTCTATAAAATTCTATTCATATATTTAATATTTTCATGCTTTGTTTTGCTGTTTCCTGCTGAAAAATGAGGAAGAACATAAAGATAATTTATTTACTTCTCCATTTTCTTCTTATATTTGAAAAATAAAGCAAGACGAAACTTTTCTTCTTCTTTGGGGGCCCCCTCAGACTAAGGCCCTTAGAATCTTCTTATGGTGCCCCTGTGACAGTCTAATGACCATAAAACCTGGAGAAAATGAATTAAACTGGTGAGCATGGGCGGTTCTAGACAGGGGCCAACGGGGGCCAGTTATGGCCCCTGTACTGAAAACATAATACTCAAAGAAGTTCTAATGATGATCTGCGCTGGAACAGACATGGTTGCTGATACTGTAGGTCTTTTGGATCTATTTCATTTTTATTTATTCATTTATTTTACAAATTCTCATTTTTTACTAATTAGTTTAAATAATAAGATGACAGCTTCAGTGAGATTGAGATAGATTCTCAGTTTTCTGCTAAATGTTTTTCTTGAGTTCTAATTCAGATTTTATAGAAAACGGTCATTTTAACTCAAATTAAGTCAAAAATATGTAAAACTCCTAATTTATGAATGTATATTTACCTAATAAGACAATAATAATATAATAATGACATAAACCTAATTGAATAGAATTGTCCCTTCATGCAGCTCTCTTAATATATCTGAATCTCTTGCCCTGTTTTTATTTCATGCTTTTCTGGGCCCCCATGATTCATGCTGGCCCCCTCCTGGGCCCCTGGTACATTTGGTCTAGGACCGCCGGTGAACGGGCTCTACCTTCTTAAAGCGCCTCTTAGCTAACAGAAGCTAGCCTGCCTGTAAACACATCCTGGGGGAAATATTACCATAAACCTTTAGCGTTTGTTTGTGTTTTATTTGTTCAGAAATGATGAACTGAAGCGTTAAACTTCTGGGTTAAAGCCGCACAGAGGACCACGTGCCGGCGGGCCTGTCGGAGCGGTTCCTCCACCTCACATAGGACGCTGATGTCGTCATGCACACTGCTGAAGTTTGGGGATCTTCTCGCGACATGTCCGTCCCTTAGGGCCAAACGGGAGGGCAGCGGCTGAAGTCTCGCGATGCTTGCGGCTGGGGAGCCCGCCCTTCTCCGGTGTCGTCCGCAGTGTGTATAATAACCGGCGGAGCGGCGCTGGGAGTCTAGGAGGAGCCGCGGCAAGGTCGACAGCAGCATCCCTCACAGCGAGCCCCGCAGCGGACCCGCCTGACGCCGAAAACTCGCTGGAACTTTTAGGACTTTCTTCCTCGGAGAAGAGAAGCCGGGCGGGGAAGGCAGCAGCCATCTGCCGCCTCTCTCAGCGGGGCTTTTACTGGCGCTAGCCGGGCGGTTGGGACGGTTCACCTCCATTACTCAGCAGACGAGCCGCAGACATGTCGGAGCCACCCGCAGCCCCGCAGAGCGAGCTTCTAGCTCCGGAGGGCGAGCCAAGGCCGCTCGGTCCCACTCCCAGCCAGAGCCGCTTCCAGGTGGATCTGGTGTCCGAGGCGGCGGGCGCCTCCGAGGGGAAGGCTGAAAACCCGGGGGCCGGAGGAGAGGAGGCCAAGGGCCGCTTCAGAGTGGTGAACTTTGCGGATCCCAGCGGCTCTGGGAGCGGGGCCTCCCCGGAGGGAGGGCCGCCAGAGGGGTTACAGAACGGAGACACGGTGATGAGCGAGAGCAGCCTGCATTCCTCCACGGGGGGCCAGCATCACTACCACTATGACACCCACACCAACACCTACTACCTGCGGACCTTTGGACACAACACCATCGATGCCGTCCCCAAGATAGACTTCTACCGGCAGACCGCGGCGCCTCTGGGGGAGAAGCTGGTCAGACCCACCCTGTCGGAGCTCCACGACGAGCTGGACAAGGTAGGTGGTCCTCAGGGTCTGGATCTGCTGCTGGGACTATCCCGAACCGGTTCCCACTGAAAGACCCCAACAGCAGACTGAAGGGGAGGTGGGTCTGTAGACTGCTGTGAGGGAGGCTTTGGTCCTGGATCCCAGGCTGAAGGTGGAGCCCCCCAGGAAGCCCAGGCTCCTCTCCTCTGGTCCAGCTCGGTCCAAACGGCCCACTGAGGGGGTCTGTAGGTCTTCCTCACTGAGGGGGTCTGTAGGTCTTCCTCACTGAGGGGGTCTGTAGGTCTTCCTCACTGAGGAGGTCTGCAGGTCTTCCTCACTGAGGGGGTCTGTAGGTCTTCCTCACTGAGGGGGTCTGTAGGTCTTCCTCACTGAGGGGGTCTGCAGGTCTTCCTCACTGAGGAGGTCTGTAGGTCTTCCTCACTGAGGAGGTCTGCAGGTCTTCCTCACTGAGGGGGTCTGTAGGTCTTCCTCACTGAGGGGGTCTGTAGGTCTTCCTCACTGAGGGGGTCTGCAGGTCTTCCTCACTGAGGGGGTCTGTAGGTCTTCCTCACTGAGGGGGTCTGTAGGTCTTCCTCACTGAGGGGGTCTGCAGGTCTTCCTCACTGAGGAGGTCTGTAGGTCTTCCTCAGTGAGGGGGTCTGCAGGTCTTCCTCACTGAGGGGGTCTGCAGGTCTTCCTCAGTGAGGGGGTCTGCAGGTCTTCCTCACTGAGGGGGTCTGTAGGTCTTCCTCACTGAGGGGGTCTGTAGGTCTTCCTCACTGAGGGGGTCTGTAGGTCTTCCTCACTGAGGGGGTCTGCAGGTCTTCCTCACTGAGGGGGTCTGTAGGTCTTCCTCACTGAGGGGGTCTGTAGGTCTTCCTCACTGAGGGGGTCTGCAGGTCTTCCTCACTGAGGAGGTCTGTAGGTCTTCCTCAGTGAGGGGGTCTGCAGGTCTTCCTCACTGAGGGGGTCTGCAGGTCTTCCTCAGTGAGGGGGTCTGCAGGTCTTCCTCAGTGAGGGGGTCTGCAGGTCTTCCTCACTGAGGGGGTCTGTAGGTCTTCCTCACTGAGGGGGTCTGTAGGTCTTCCTCACTGAGGGGGTCTGTAGGTCTTCCTCACTGAGGGGGTCTGCAGGTCTTCCTCACTGAGGAGGTCTGTAGGTCTTCCTCAGTGAGGGGGTCTGCAGGTCTTCCTCAGTGAGGGGGTCTGCAGGTCTTCCTCAGTCTTCCTCACTGAGGAGGTCTGTAGGTCTTCCTCAGTGAGGGGGTCTGCAGGTCTTCCTCAGTCTTCCTCACTGAGGAGGTCTGTAGGTCTTCCTCAGTGAGGGGGTCTGCAGGTCTTCCTCAGTGAGGGGGTCTGCAGGTCTTCCTCAGTGAGGGGGTCTGCAGGTCTTCCTCAGTGAGGGGGTCTGCAGGTCTTCCTCACTGAGGAGGTCTGCAGGTCTTCCTCACTGAGGAGGTCTGCAGGTTCTCCTCATCAGGAGGTTTTGTCAAACCTTTTATTGAACATATTTTGTATTAGAATCAAACTGTTGCGCCAACAGTAAAGGGTTTGGTAGAGGGGGTGTCATGCTGCGGGAGCAGTCAGGCTCTGCC
Source organism: Cyprinodon tularosa (assembly GCF_016077235.1). NCBI lineage: Eukaryota > Metazoa > Chordata > Actinopteri > Cyprinodontiformes > Cyprinodontidae > Cyprinodon > Cyprinodon tularosa. Next base: position 142,526 of record NW_024039541.1, read on the forward strand.
ACCAGTAGCCTGTCATAGTGATGCAGGGTGAGACCGGATCAGGTCCAGACCCGGCTGGTCTGCAGCCATAATCCCAGTGTCTTCTCTTCGCTCTTTGCTGGCAGATAGTTTGATCTCTAAAGGAAACATTTTCCAGGACATTAAAACTTTTTTATTTATTTTTTTCAATGTTGTTTTGCTTCTATATGCTTGTTTTCTATAGTCTGTAGTATTTAATCCTTAATGGCCTCTTGCTTTAACTCTCTATATGCTGGAAGCAGAATCTCCCTGAAGGATTATTAAAGCTGAGTCTATAAACATGATCCAGCATCTCCTGGGTTCCCCATGGACTGGGCCCGTTGGTGGACTGGGCCCGTTGGTGGACTGGGCCCGTTGGTGGACTGGGCCCGTTGGTGGACTGGGCCCGTTGGTGGACTGGGCCCGTTGGTGGACTGGGCCCGTTGGTGGACTGGGATCGTTGGTGGACTGGGCCCGTTGGTGGACTGGGCCCGTTGGTGGACTGGGCCCGTTGGTGGACTGGGATCGTTGGTGGACTGGGCCCGTTGGTGGACTGGGCCCGTTGGTGGACTGGGATCGTTCTGTGGGATAAACTGGGATTCTAAGGGTAGAACAAGAACCGTTCAGCAGACGTTCTCACTTCCTGGTTCTGCAGATCAGAACCATGTGGGTCCGCTTTGATTCCTCACCATGCTGGAAGGAAGCGCCCATAGCTTCTCCGCAGGTGGAACAGCTGCAGCAGGCTGTGGTAGTTGGGCTGGAACCGGGCCGTGCTGACAGAACCGGGCCGTGCTGACAGAACCGGGCCGTGCTGACAGAACCGGGCCTTGCTGATGGACCCTTAGTGATGGAGCCGGGCCGTGCTGACAGAACCAGGCCGTACAGAACCGTGCTGACAGAACCTTAGTGATGGAGCTGGGCAACAGGACGTTGGGCAAGCTGCAATTTCCTACAAAAACATGTTACAACACGACGTTCCTTTGCTTGAAAAAGAAGATCTAGAAAACAGAAGCTCCCTGCCCGTTTCTGAAGCCGCACATCTGAAGGTTCTGGTGATCCGATCTGTTCTGGATGAGCTGGAAGATGAAGCAGGCCACAAAGAGCTAAATATTAGGAAATGGCTAGAAGATGTTTGGAAGCAGGAAAGGCTCCACAGGAAGTCAGCGTGAACGTCACGACCCATTAACAAGTCCAGATGCAGGCGGTCAGTTAGTTATTCAGTGCCAGGCAGCGTAGAAAGTTCTGAAGAAGCCTTATCTGCTCAGTTTATTTCTACATCTGCATTTCACAGCAGGGAAGGAACGCTAAAGCTACTATGATGGGAAAAGCACAGAGATTGAACTAATAGATTCTGCAGAGTGGGAGAATAGAGATAGAATGATGTAAAATGGGTCCCTATGTCCTCCAGAGGCTCCAGAACCAGACCTGACTCCCTTGATGCTGCTGCTAACCACCTGCATGCTAGCTGCACCCAGAGTGGACCAGAGGAGCTGCAGCTACGGGTTAAATGATGCCTGGCAGACCTGGACCAGGACCTGGACCAGGTCCTGGTCCAGGTCCTGGTCCTGGTCCAGGAACGGCCTTGACCTCACGCTACCCAGCACCTGTGGTCCTGCCTGGGAGGGGCTGAGCTTAGCTGCTGGAGAAACCATTCATTGAGTTGGTTTTAGTTGTTTCTGGTTTATATCCATAACTTTCGATTATTAGATGGAGTTTTAGAAAGTTCCAGATGTTTAATTAAAGTATGTTATTATGTTAATCCATCATTCCTCAGTGAAGTGTCGCCCTAAGAACCACCGCAGTAAAACTGCCGTCGCCGATCTGCTCGCTACGTGAACCATGCTCTGAGGGTCTGACCCCCCGCCAGCGAGTCACGGCTAATGCTAGCAGGTTTAGACGATTGGAGAAACGCAGCAGCAGGCGGCTGGATGACGGATCAATGAGCGTTTCATCATTTCAGGCTTGATTTGATTCTCCACTAATGTCCTCTCTGGGCCTCCGTAGTTTGTTTACTTCAGCCTGTTGGTTTGATTAAACTGATAAAATGATCTTATAGCAGCTGCTAACGGTTAGCGTGTTTCCATGGCTTCCAGCTGGAATCATTATCGACTCATTTTGTTCAGCTTAAAGCCGCCATGCTTGAAATTAGAGCAACTTTTATCATTTCTGTCATAAAACAAAAGGAGGAAAAAAGAATTGGTGTAAAAATCCATAAAATCCCTCAAACTTCCATGAAGGAGAAAAACTCCTGAATGTTTGTGTTGTTAAGCAGAAACAGTTGATCCAGTTTTTCCTGCGGTCTGTAAGGCAGTGCGGGGTTCTGGTGCGGCGCCAACCCTAATCTCTTCCTTGTTGGCGGCCATTCTTTGCCTCTCAGCAACCTTAAAATGAAACCTTGGTTCTGAATGTTCTGGTTATCTGAAGCGACCTGGTTAACGGTTTCTAACGGCGTCCTGCAGGCTGAAGGGGCGGGATCATCCAGATTCCACCCGGACTGCCTTCAGGTCTGCAGGGTTCCCCTCCCTCAGGTCTGAGCTCACTCGGTACCAGACGGTAGAACCTCTGGTTTCATCAGGGAATGGCCCGTCGCCGTCGGCCATCTTTCCCCTCATCTGGTTTCTGTGGATTCGTTCATGGTGGAAAACGCTTCCTTTGTTTCTGGCCGCCATCCTCCACCTGACGGGTCAGGCTTTCAGCGCCTGGGAATTAGAGAGGCCCGTGAAGGAGGCGCTGGGCTGGCCCGGGTCCAGTGGCGGAGGGGGGGTCAGCTTGCCTTTGAAGCTGCTGGGAGTGGAGCGGTTTGAAGGTCGCTGTGACCCTGCACGCTGCGCTGGAACGCGCGTCTGAAAGGCCCATCGATTGCAGCGGGTCGATGCTTTTCCACAGCCGGGTTCTGGTGCACTGGGCCGGGACTCCGGAGGTTCTGCTGGGTTCTGGGCGTGCTGCAGGATCAGGAGTGTGTTTGGGTGTCAGTGCTCTCCGGCTTCACCTTTGACCTTTATTGACCCGGCAGAGGAACGTGGAGCCAGAGCAGATTAGATCTGACCCGAGCGGCCGAGCAGAAACCCGGCGGGCCTGCGTATCGACGTCTCCTCATCGCTGCGTACCAGAACCCAGCTGCATTATGGGAATTATTGATCCAACACAGCAGAACCGCCATCGGCACCATTTCTGCTTATTGCCATGGAAACGGCCGCTCCATCAGATTAGATCCAGAACCATGGCCGGACCTCAGCCGTTATCCTGTAGGGTCCAATTTGACGTTTCTGAAGGATGTCGTCTCCCGTTTCCGGACCCGCCATGTCCGTCCTCCTGCCTTTGTTTGGAGGCAGGAAGGACGGGACTCGGAGGGACCGCCGTGGCCCCTGATGGGAGGAGGCGTCCTCTCTGACTCATGCTGGTTTGTTATGACCCTGTAGACCCCGCCCCTTTTTTTCCTCCTCAGCCTGAAAATCCTCTCAGGCTTCAGGAGCCTCTCAGTACCTGATCTACACGTCAGCAGGTCTCCATCCAACGGCCCTCGACCTGTCAGAAGGACAATGCCTGAAGAGGCTCCTGGTTCCGGTTCTGGTCTGGGCTCCTGGTTCCGGTCCGGGCTCCTGGTTCTGGTCCGGGTTCCTGGTCCCGGTCCGGGCTCCTGGTTCCGGTCTGGTCTCCTGGTTCCGGTCCAGCTCCTGGTTTCGGTCCGGGTTCCTGGTTCCGGTCCAGCTCCTGGTTCCGGTTCTGGTCTGGGCTCCTGGTTCCGGTCCGGGCTCCTGGTTCCGGTCCGGGTTCCTGGTTCCGGTCCAGTTCCTGGTTTCGGTCCGGGCTCCTGGTTCCGGTCCGGGCTCCTGGTTCCGGTCCGGGCTCCTGGTTCCGGTCTGGTCTCCTGGTTCCGGTCCAGCTCCTGGTTTCGGTCCGGGTTCCTGGTTCCGGTCCAGCTCCTGGTTCCGGTTCTGGTCTGGGCTCCTGGTTCCGGTCCGGGTTCCTGGTCCCGGTCCGGGTTCCTGGTCCCGGTCCGGGCTCCTGGTTCCGGTCCGGGTTCCTGGTTTCGGTCCGGGCTCCTGGTTCCGGTCCGGGCTCCTGGTTCCGGTCCGGGCTCCTGGTTCCGGTCCGGGCTCCTGGTCCCGGTCCGGGCTCCTGGTTCCGGTCCGGTTCCTGGTCCCGGTCCGGGGTCCCGGCTCCGGTCCGGGCTCCTGGTCCCGGTCCGGGCTCCTGGTTCCGGTCCAGTTCCTGGTCCCGGTCCGGGGTCCCGGCTCCGGTCCAGCTCCTGGCTCCGGTCCGGGCTCCTGGTTCTGGTCCAGTTCCTGGGTCATAGTTTTTCTTTTCTCTGACAGACTGAGGATTAGCATTAGCAGACTAGTAGCGTAGCTAATGCTAATCTGTTCTTCTTCATCATTAGTTTTTTCATGGCTGCCTAATCCTAATCCCTCTCAGCTGATCAGCTGATGCTCCACTGCTGACTCTCTGGGAATGCAGCTCCTCCAGGTCCATCTCAGCAGGTTCTGTTGGGAACTGGACCGAGGCCCAGCTTCATGCCAGGACTCTGCTCCAATAGAATCCAACATGGCTGCCCTGTGCGGTCTGATTGTAGTTTTTGTCCCGGCCCCTGCGGCTGCTCCCAGTGCTGCTAAGCTCAGCGTTTTGTCAGCGCTGGTTCTGCTCAGAGGCTCGGTGGCGGTATGTGTAGTGAGCGTTGGCGGCCGCTCCCTGCTGCACGGATCCATAACAAACCTGTTTGGGACTAACTGGTGATACTGGGAGGAGAGCGGATTGCTCCCAGGGTCAGCAGAGTTAGACTGTCTGAGGAGATCCAGGTTTCTGTAAAGTATCCGACTCTAAGGCTGTGGCCCCCAGGAGCTGGCCTCTGCTTGCCCCCCCCCTCCCCCAGCCTGCTGCTCCCATCTGGAGCCTCAGATCTACTTCCTCTCTCAGACGTCACGGCATCTTGGAAAACTTCCTCTGCTTGTTTACTGGCTGCCACATGTTGCCCATCATGGCGGCCCCTGAGCTGGGGGCCCCACCGTGTCAGCGACACAGACGTCCTCCAGCTGGTTCTGGTTCCCGCATCAGAGAAACAAGCAGGAGGTCGTTAGGCGACGACACTTAATTAACTCCTGCCTTAATAAATGATTGTTAATGGAATCACCTTTAATAATGAAGCTGCTGCTTTTATTAAAGGAAACTGAGACGCTGCCAATCTGAAAACAACTGTCTGCTGTGGCCCCGGTCCGTCTGGCTCCACCAGCAGACGGTCTGCGGCTGGTTCATTAGGCTGATCGGGCCTCAGGTGGTCTGTCGTCAGTTCAGGTGGTCTGTAGGCGGTTCAGGTGGTCTGTGGTCAGCTTAGGTGGTCTGTAGGCGGTTCAGGTGGTCTGTGGTCAGTTCAGGTGGTCTGTGGTCAGTTCAGGTGGTCTGTAGGCGGTTCATTAGGCCCATCGTGGTCAGGTGGTTTGTGGTCAGCTTAGGTGGTCTGTAGGCGGTTCAAGTGGTCTGTGGTCAGTTCAGGTGGTCTGTCGGTGGTTCGTTAGGCCCATCGTGGCTCAGGTGGTTTGTGGTCAGCTTAGGTGGTCTGTAGGCGGTTCAAGTGGTCTGTGGTCAGTTCAGATGGTCTGTAGGTGGTTTAGGTGGTCTGTGGTCAGCTTAGGTGGTCTGTAGGCGGTTCAGGTGGTCTGTAGGCGGTTCAGGTGGTCTGTGGTCAGCTTAGGTGGTCTGTAGGCGGTTCAGGTGGTCTGTGGTCAGTTCAGGTGGTCTGTGGTCAGTTCAGGTGGTCTGTAGGCGGTTCATTAGGCCCATCGTGGTCATGTGGTTTGTGGTCAGCTTAGGTGGTCTGTAGGCGGTTCAAGTGGTCTGTGGTCAGTTCAGATGGTCTGTAGGTGGTTTAGGTGGTCTGTAGGCGGTTCAGGTGGTCTGTTGTCAGTTCAGGTGGTCTGTGGTCAGTTCAGGTGGTCTGTGGTCAGTTCAGGTGGTCTGTAGGCGGTTCATTAGGCCCATCGTGGTCAGGTGGTTTGTGGTCAGTTCAGATGGTCTGTAGGTGGTTTAGGTGGTTTGTGGTCAGCTTAGGTGGTCTGTCGGTGGTAGACCCTGCTGCAGAGCTCAGGGACGGTTCCTCCAGCAGGTTCTGTCCTCAGAGTGAAACCAGTTCCTTGTTATCAGGTGCTTCATGGTCGGTGAACCAAACCTGCTCATCAGCTGGGGCTTTTCCACCGTCGTCTTGCAGGGGGGGTTTATTTTAAACGGGTAGTTTTCCTTTTCCTCTGCTCTCATCATCAGAGAATGTGTTCATGAAGTGAAAGTCTTCACATTCCGTTAATTTCCATCCAGCTCCTTCAGAAGGCATGCATGAGATGAATGGGATCAGGTATGGACAGCAGCCTGACCAGTCTAACCAGCTGCAACCATCGTTAGCCGCCATTGCTGTGGGATCATAGAAACCAGGGAGGAGGGAGGAGGCATCAGACTGTCCAAACGCTCAGTTAACTGGCGGACTGTCCAAACGGTCAGTTAACTGGCGGACTGTCCAAACGGTCAGTTAACTGGCGGACTGTCCAAACGGTCGGTTAACTGCCAATCTGTCCAAGCGATTAACTGGCGGACTGTCCAAATGGTCGGTTAACTGGCAGACTGTCCAAGCGGTTAACTGGCGATCTGTCCAAGCGATTAACTGGCGGACTGTCCAAATGGTCGGTTAACTGGCAGACTGTCCAAGCGGTTAACTGCTGATCTGTCCAAGCGATTAACTGGCGGACTGTCCAAATGGTCGGTTAACTGGCAGACTGTCCAAGCGGTTAACTGGCGATCTGTCCTAACGGTCGGTTAACTGGCGGACTGTCCAAACGGTCGGTTAACTGCCGATCTGTCCAAGCGGTTAACTGGCGGACTGTCCAAACGGTCGGTTAACTGGCGATCTGTCCAAGCGGTTAACTGGCAGACTGTCCAAACGGTCGGTTAACTGGCGATCTGTCCAAGCGATTAACTGGCGGACTGTCCAAATGGTCGGTTAACTGCCGATCTGTCCAAGCGGTTAACTGCCGATCTGTCCAAACGGTCGGTTAACTGGCGATCTGTCCTAACGGTCGGTTAACTGGCGGACTGTCCAAACGGTCGGTTAACTGCCGATCTGTCCAAGCGGTTAACTGGCGATCTGTCCAAACGGTCGGTTAACTGGCGATCTGTCCAAGCGGTTAACTGGCGGACTGTCCAAACGGTCGGTTAACTGGCGATCTGTCCAAGCGGTTAACTGGCGGACTGTCCAAGCGGTTAACTGGCGGACTGTCCAAGCGGTTAACTGGCGATCTGTCCAAGCGGTTAACTGGCGATCTGTCCAAGCGGTTAACTGGCGATCTGTCCTAACGGTCGGTTAACTGGCGATCTGTCCTAACGGTCGGTTAACTGGCGATCTGTCCAAACGGTTAACTGGCGGACTGTCCAAACGGTCGGTTAACTGGCGATCTGTCCAAGCGGTTAACTGGCGGACTGTCCAAGCGGTTAACTGGCGATCTGTCCAAGCGGTTAACTGGCGATCTGTCCAAGCGGTTAACTGGCGATCTGTCCTAACGGTCGGTTAACTGGCGATCTGTCCAAACGGTTAACTGGCGGACTGTCCAAACGGTCGGTTAACTGGCGATCTGTCCAAGCGGTTAACTGGCGGACTGTCCAAGCGGTTAACTGGCGATCTGTCCAAGCGGTTAACTGGCGATCTGTCCAAACGGTTAACTGGCGATCTGTCCTAACGGTCGGTTAACTGGCGATCTGTCCAAACGGTTAACTGGCGATCTGTCCTAACGGTCGGTTAACTGGCGATCTGTCCAAATGGTTAACTGGCGATCTGTCCAAATGGTTAACTGGCGATCTGTCCAAGCGGTTAACTGGCGACAAGACCTGAGGATGAAGAAGAGAAGACAGACTAACTCTATTACATTGCTCACAGCTTCCAAGCGAGAAATGAACATTTACCACCATGAAGTGCAGCAGTGATCATCATTTAAACCAGTTTAATAAATAATGGAGCAAAAGGCGTCGACACACTGGAACAACCATCTAGAAATGAGTAAAAATGTCTTAAAGGAACCGTATTTACCCTTCAGCAGGTAAATGAGACAACGAGCCAATGAGATCAGTCGTTTTACTCTAGAAATAAGATAATTAGATAACATGCTCTTACAATAAGACAATGCCTTATTTTATATGTAAATTGTCTTGTTCTATTGGCAAAATGTCTCTGTAATTGAAGAACAAAAGCATTTAATTTTTTCCATTGAATAGGTTCAGTTCTGTGCTAAATAAATATGTTGCTAAACGCAGTAAAGCATTGAGTTGTTTTATTTTAAAGGATTATAAAGTTTAAGTCATGTTGGGGTTTTTCTGTTCCTCCTGTCCCTCTCCCCTCAGGAGGCAGCCCAGCTTTGTAGGCCCCCGCCCCCACCCAGAGACACATGTCTACATGTCTATCAATACCTCTGGGTTTATCTATTGTTGAATATCTGCTCCTTTAGGCCTGCTGTGGATGAGTGCAGGCAGGAAATGAAACGATGGCGTTTGGGCTTTACTGGCCGCTTCATTTCCTGCCTGTAGCGTGGAGCCTCAGCAGGCCGCCTGTCTTCTGGACCGGCTCCAACACGTCTTGTGCAAGTTGTTGTTTTTTCCAGTACTTCCTGATCTCCTAGCAGTTTCATTTTGTGGCGTAACAGTGAGCTGTCAGCGGTGAATTTCCTTTAGTTCTCACTTAGACTGCAGCTCTAATGTTTTGCTCTTCATCAAACTGATCTGGGAAGGGAAAAAGTGATGAATTGATTTTATTATGGCTGCAGTTCTGCTGAGCAGCACAGACCAACCAAACTAGAGCAGCACAGACCAACCAAACTAGAGCAGCACAGACCAACCAAACTAGAGCAGCAGAGACCAACCAAACTAGAGCAGCACAGACCAACCAAACTAGAGCAGCACAGACCAACCAAACTAGAGCAGCACAGACCAACCAAACTAGAGCAGCACAGACCAACCAAACTAGAGCAGCACAGACCAACCAAACTAGAGCAGCACAGACCAACCAAACTAGAGCAGCACAGACCAACCAAACTAGAGCAGCACAGGCCAACCAAACTAGAGCAGCACAGACCAACCAAACTAGAGCAGCAGAGACCAACCAAACTAGAGCAGCACAGACCAACCAAACTAGAGCAGCACAGACCAACCAAACTAGAGCAGCACAGACCAACCAAACTAGAGCAGCACAGACCAACCAAACTAGAGCAGCACAGACCATCCAAACTAGAGCAGCAGAGACCAACCAAACTAGAGCAGCACAGACCAACCAAACTAGAGCAGCACAGACCAACCAAACTAGAGCAGCACAGACCAACCAAACTAGAGCAGCACAGACCAACCAAACTAGAGCAGCACAGACCAACCAAACTAGAGCAGCACAGACCATCCAAACTAGAGCAGCACAGACCATCCAAACTAGAGCAGCACAGACCATCCAAACTAGAGCAGCACAGACCAACCAAACTAGAGCAGCACAGACCAACCAAACTAGAGCAGCACAGACCAACCAAACTAGAGCAGCACAGACCAACCAAACTAGAGCAGCACAGACCATCCAAACTAGAGCAGCACAGACCAACCAAACTAGAGCAGCACAGGCCAACCAAACTAGAGCAGCACAGACCAACCAAACTAGAGCAGCACAGACCGACCAAACTAGAGCAGCACAGACCAACCAAACTAGAGCAGCACAGACCAACCAAACTAGAGCAGCACAGACCAACCAAACTAGAGCAGCAGAGACCAACCAAACTAGAGCAGCACAGACCAACCAAACTAGAGCAGCACAGACCAACCAAACTAGAGCAGCACAGACCAACCAAACTAGAGCAGCACAGACCAACCAAACTAGAGCAGCACAGACCAACCAAACTAGAGCAGCACAGACCAACCAAACTAGAGCAGCACAGACCAACCAAACTAGAGCAGCAGAGACCAACCAAACTAGAGCAGCACAGACCAACCAAACTAGAGCAGCACAGACCATCCAAACTAGAGCAGCACAGACCGACCAAACTAGAGCAGCAGAGACCGACCAAACTAGAGCAGCACAGACCAACCAAACTAGAGCAGCACAGACCGACCAAACTAGAGCAGCACAGACCAACCAAACTAGAGCAGCACAGACCAACCAAACTAGAGCAGCAGAGACCAACCAAACTAGAGCAGCACAGACCAACCAAACTAGAGCAGCACAGACCAACCAAACTAGAGCAGCACAGACCAACCAAACTAGAGCAGCACAGACCAACCAAACTAGAGCAGCACAGACCAACCAAACTAGAGCAGCACAGACCAACCAAACTAGAGCAGCACAGACCAACCAAACTAGAGCAGCACAGACCAACCAAACTAGAGCAGCACAGACCAACCAAACTAGAGCAGCACAGACCAACCAAACTAGAGCAGCACAGACCAACCAAACTAGAGCAGCACAGACCAACCAAACTAGAGCAGCACAGACCAACCAAACTAGAGCAGCACAGACCAACCAAACTAGAGCAGCACAGACCAACCAAACTAGAGCAGCACAGACCAACCAAACTAGAGCAGCACAGACCAACCAAACTAGAGCAGCACAGACCAACCAAACTAGAGCAGCACAGACCATCCAAACTAGAGCAGCACAGACCAACCAAACTAGAGCAGCAGAGACCAACCAAACTAGAGCAGCACAGACCAACCAAACTAGAGCAGCACAGACCAACCAAACTAGAGCAGCACAGACCAACCAAACTAGAGCAGCACAGACCAACCAAACTAGAGCAGCACAGACCAACCAAACTAGAGCAGCACAGACCAACCAAACTAGAGCAGCACAGACCAACCAAACTAGAGCAGCACAGACCAACCAAACTAGAGCAGCACAGACCAACCAAACTAGAGCAGCACAGACCAACCAAACTAGAGCAGCACAGACCATCCAAACTAGAGCAGCACAGACCAACCAAACTAGAGCAGCAGAGACCAACCAAACTAGAGCAGCACAGACCAACCAAACTAGAGCAGCACAGACCAACCAAACTAGAGCAGCACAGACCAACCAAACTAGAGCAGCACAGACCAACCAAACTAGAGCATTCTATGCTTGTTTTCATCTGCTGGTGAAGTCCAGCTGTCAGGTTTGGCTCTATCAGTGTTCTCTTGTAGAACCAGAAGGCAGAGCAGACTGGCAGGTCTGTGACCAGAACTGAGCAGAGAACCAGACCCTGGCCTAGTTAACTGGAACCAGTTGGAGTGTCGTGGTTCCAGTTAGCACCTGGTTAGCTTAGCCTTTAGCCTCGGTACGGCTCTGCGCTGATGTTTTCATGGCTCTGGTCCAGCAGCATGGCTTCCCTCACCGCACCAAGCTGGATACTTTCAAATGAACTCGCCTCATTGTCAGCTGACCACTTGGGGGCGCTCTTTATTAAAGCCTTCATTTCAGCCATGTGTCCTGAGTGGAATCCAAACTGAACAGACCCGATGAAACGGTACCAGTCACCGTCCTGCCGTCCCTCTCCTGAAGCTTCAAGCAAACGGCTGTGGTTCTGTTCAGGTCTGCCTGATGAGCAGTTCTAGCTAGAACTGGAGCGTACCTGGTCTGGATCCATGGCTGCTCGGTCTCAGCGGATCCTCTCTGCTCCTAATGAAGATCAGGGGTGTAATTATGAGGATAAGGAGACAGAAGCTCTGATTGGTGGATCCAGCTACCGAGGCCGGGTCCACGTATCCCAGGAGGGTTCCTCTGAAGCAGCAACACATGGGACCGCTAGCGGGCCTCGGTGAACCGGGTCAGAGGAGTCGGCTTAGCTTAGCGGAGGAAGGAGGCTCAGATCTTCACCTTTTGGCTACGTCCTGCTGAGAAGGTTCTGATCTAATTCTGATGCTGGAACCAGACCCTGAATGGATCAGAACTTCTTTCAAAGACACCAAATGGAGATCAGTCCAGTGATCCGGGTCCCAGTCTGGTGCTGCCTGAGGACTGGACCTGGATGCTGCTGGTCCCAGACTGGGCCAGGCTGATGTGGTTGGTTTCTGACTGATGAACTGGCTGCTGATGCAAAGGTTCTGGAGTGATTGGCCTGCAGCCCTGATCCATCACCGCTCACCTGCTCATCAAGATCATTGCTGATTGTCCTCCATCCCCTCGTCCTCTCTCCCGTTGTCCTTCGTCCCTTCGCCATCTCCTCATGTTCTGTCTCCTTGTTCTCCGTCTCCTCGTCTGTCATCTATCATTTCTTTATCCAAATCCCCTCATCCACGTCTCCTCATCTGTCCTCTCCTCGTCTATCGTCTCGTCCGTCCTCTCCTCGTCTATCGTCCGGTCGGTGTCTGACTCCTGTTAGATGTGATGGGACCAAACCTGAGGGCCTGTAGTTGGTTGAACTGGGATGATGTTGCCGATGCAGGGAATGGTCCAGCGATGGCAGAAGCTTCTCCTTCACTAGAAGGTCCTAAATGCTGAGAGGAGGAGAGGAACCCTGTCCACCTCCAGCCAGTAGGACGTTGGATGCTCTGACAGACTGTAACCTTCAGTGACCTGCTTGCTTTGGTCTGTTGTTCTCAGGAGCCGTTTGAGGATGGCTTCCCTAACGGCGACGAGCTGACGCCGGCTGAAGAGGCCGCAGCCAAGGAGGCGGCCGAGCCCAAAGGAGTGGTCAAGTTCGGCTGGATCAAGGGGGTTCTGGTAAGCCACCTGCTGTTTGCAGAACCTTTTGGGTTTTTATGGTTCCTGAGGCATTATCAGTGCGGTTCTGATCGGGTCTCTAAGGTGCTTTACATGGATGAATTTCCTCTGAAGGTGTTCTGGTTGCTAAGTTAACCCAAACCTCTCTGCAGTCCTTCATGGTCTCACTCAGATGTTTCCTCCAGGCTCCTGTTCTGACCTGGGATCAGTCTAAACTCTGGATCTGTGCATATTTCTATGCTCAGTCTCCTGATTCGGGTCAGTCATCTTTCTGTTCCACACCTTCAGGAGCTCAGAGGATGAGAAGGACTTCTAGTTCTGAACCTTTGGCTTTAACAGACTGATGTTTTTCCAAAGAAACACATAGAGCTTTTCCACCATCGCAGCAAAGCCCATTCTGGTTCCCCAACATCTATTCCAACCAGACGAATGAGGTTGGAATGAGGCGTTGGCAGCGCTGAGTGGCTGGTCCTTCAGAGGAATGGGAAACCAAACCGATCCGTAGATCTGCTCCTCCAAAAGGTGGAGAATGTCTGAACTTCATCAGACGAAGCAAAGAAAAGGCCGTTCCCTCAGCGCTGGCCGGTGCGGCGCGCAGCGACCCGGCCGCCGTGTCCCAGAGATATCCTTAATCGGTGTAAATGAAGCCGGCGCTCGGATCGTTCTGTAGGTCACACTGACCCAGAGCCTCCAGTTTCCAGGCAGGACACTGAGGATGGGAGGTTCTGCCTGGTGGCAGGAATGGTGACTGACCCAGAACAGGAGTTCTGTCTGATCCAGGCGTCAGCAGAGCTGCAGTGGTTCTGCTGACGGTTTCTGTCCCCTGTCAGAACCGACGGGGGTGCAGGTGTCTCTAGAAGCGCTCCAGTCTGTGCTTCTCTCTGCAGGTCCGCTGCATGTTGAACATCTGGGGAGTGATGCTGTTCATCCGTATGACCTGGATCGTGGGCCAGGCAGGGATCGGTGAGTTGGAGCTGTTCCTGTTCAGCTCGCTGCGGGCGTCCCCCTCAGGGACGGACAGAGGACGCGCTCTGCAAGGTCCCAGCTTAAAGACGTGAACGACTCTCCGAGTCCGAACAGTTAGAGACGTCCACATCTAGAGGCCAGCAAACATCCCGCTGATGGAGACCGACCTGACCAGAGCCGTCCTCTGGCTGAGGGCTGAGGGGGTCTGCGGACAGCCGCTAACGGGGAACCTTCTGTTTTGTCTTGCAGCTCTAGCCTGTGTGATCGTTGGCATGGCAACCGTGGTCACCACCATCACCGGCCTCTCCACCTCTGCCATTGCCACCAACGGATTCGTGCGAGGAGGTATTTCTGACTTTGTTCTGCAGAATGGCTGCTGTGCTGCTGAATGAAGGGCCCAGATGCTCCCAGGGTCTGTCCTCTGGCCGGTCCAAAGGTCCATCCAGCAGACTCTGGTCCTCCTGTCCTACCTTTCAGTCCCTGGTCCATCTAACATGGACCAAACAGCTGAATGAGCTCCATGGGAGGTCTGCTGGTGACCCAGATAGGCTCCTCCCAGGACGGCGGCAGGAGCACATGGGGTCTTCAGGACCTGGGAGAGCGCCGCATACAGTAACTCCCAGTTCCTCGGATGACTTTTCTGTCCCGTTACCATGGCGACAGCGTTGGTTATGGATGCTGCTCGGTTCTGGAGGAACAGAGGTTCTCCAGAGCTGATGGTGTTCTGAACCATCTTGGTAGGCCGTGCCGTTCCTAAAGCGCTGAACCGACATGGAGCAGGTCGTTCAGAAATGGACGGCAGGACAGATCAGCTGATCATTGGGTGTTCCACCAGAGTCGGACACGTTGACCTGAGCTCAGAGGTTCTGGAGGTCCAAACCGGGCCAGACTTTTAGCACCGTGTCTCTGCAAGAGCATTTATAGATGCACTGAGACTGGGATCCTGATGGGTCTCTGGTAGGAGGGTCTTCCTGGACACAAACCCATCCGATGCGGCGGCGTGGGAAAGGAAGACGCGTGTCATTAAAATGGAGGAAGGGGTTGGCCCGTCTAGATGACAAAGCAATCCCTCCTCTAGCGTTTCTCTGGCTGCTACTCTACTGGCAGAACCAGAACCAGGCTGCTGCTGCTTCCTGTTAGACGGAGGTTTCCTCTCCACTGTCGCAGCATGCATGCTTGGTGTGAGGGATAGCTAGAGCCAGTGAATGTCTGCTGGAAATAACCTGAAGTGAATTCCTACAGGGGGGGCCTACTACCTGATCTCCAGGAGTCTGGGACCAGAGTTCGGAGGCTCTATTGGCCTGATCTTCGCCTTCGCCAACGCCGTGGCCGTAGCCATGTACGTGGTCGGCTTTGCTGAGACTGTGGTGGAACTTCTCCGAGTAAGTCTGTCCCCTCTGCTCCCAGCCATCAGTGCATCTGTGTGTACCAACGGTCCTGATTGTGTGTTAGGGCGTGGATGCGCTGATGACAGATGAAATCAACGACATCCGGATCATCGGCACCATCACCATAATCCTTCTCCTGGGCATCTCTGTGGCAGGGATGGAGTGGGAGGCCAAGGTGGGACTTCCTGTGGGTCGGTTTATCTTCACCTCCTGGCGTGAGCGACTAATGGCTTCTGCTTCTGTCCTCAGGCCCAGATCTTCCTGCTGATTGTCCTCATCACCGCCATTTTCAACTACTTTATTGGATCCTTCATTCCTGTGAAGTCAAAGGAACCTCGAGGCTTCTTTAGATACGACGGTGCGTCAGGAACCGCCCGGCTCTCTGCCGTCAGGAGCCGCCCGGCTCTCTGCCGTCAGGAGCCGCCCGGCTCTCTGCCGTCAGGAGCCGCCCGGCTCTCTGCCGTCAGGAGCCGCCCGGCTCTCTGCCGTCAGGAGCCGCCCGGCTCTCTGCCGTCAGCAGCCGCCCGGCTCTCTGCCGTCAGCAGCCGCCCGGCTCTCTGCCGTCAGGAGCCGCCCGGCTCTCTGCCGTCAGGAGCCGCCCGGCTCTCTGCCGTCAGGAGCCGCCCGGCTCTCTGCCGTCAGGAGCCGCCCGGCTCTCTGCCGTCAGGAGCCGCCCGGCTCTCTGCCGTCAGGAGCCGCCCGGCTCTCTGCCGTCAGGAGCCGCCCGGCTCTCTGCCGTCAGGAGCCGCCCGGCTCTCTGCCGTCAGGAGCCGCCCGGCTCTCTGCCGTCAGGAGCCGCCCGGCTCTCTGCCGTCAGGAGCCGCCCGGCTCTCTGCCGTCAGGAGCCGCCCGGCTCTCTGCCGTCAGGAGCCGCCCGGCTCTCTGCCGTCAGGAGCCGCCCGGCTCTCTGCCGTCAGCAGCCGCCCGGCTCTCTGCCGTCAGCAGCCGCCCGGCTCTCTGCCGTCAGGAGCCGCCCGGCTCTCTGCCGTCAGGAGCCGCCCGGCTCTCTGCCGTCAGGAGCCGCCCGGCTCTCTGCCGTCAGGAGCCGCCCGGCTCTCTGCCGTCAGCAGCCGCCCGGCTCTCTGCCGTCAGGAGCCGCCCGGCTCTCTGCCGTCAGGAGCCGCCCGGCTCTCTGCCGTCAGGAGCCGACCGGCTCTCTGCCGTCAGGAGCCGCCCGGCTCTCTGCCGTCAGCAGCCGCCCGGCTCTCTGCCGTCAGGAACCGTCCGGCTCTCTGCCGTCAGGAGCCGCCCGGCTCTCTGCCGTCAGGAGCCGCCCGGCTCTCTGCCGTCAGGAGCCGCCCGGCTCTCTGCCGTCAGCAGCCGCCCGGCTCTCTGCCGTCAGGAGCCGCCCGGCTCTCTGCCGTCAGCAGCCGCCCGGCTCTCTGCCGTCAGGAGCCGCCCGGCTCTCTGCCTCCATGCTCGATGCGCCTCCTTTAACCTCCTCTGCTTTCATTGGCTGCAGGTGACCTCATGTGGGAGAACATGGGGCCGGACTTCCGAGGAGAGACGTTCTTCTCAGTCTTCGCCATCTTCTTCCCTGCAGCAACCGGTATCCTGGCGGGGGCCAATATTTCCGGGGACCTTGCAGTAAGTCGGACCCCTGGACCCCCCATATTAGATCCTGATTGGCTCCTTCCTCCTGTCCCCATAGTTCATGAAATGCTCTGGATGCATCTGCTTCCATGACAGTAGTTAGAAGTCATGAATTCGTCCTCCTGCTGAAAGCGTTGTCTGGTTGTTGCAGGACCCTCAGATGGCGATCCCCAAAGGAACTCTGCTGGCCATCCTGATCACAGGAATAGTCTACATGGGGGTGGCCATCTCCACAGGTAGGCCCGCTCACCTTTGGCTGTGCAGACATACCTCTCATGGCGCTGAGGATGACCTCGCTCCTTCTGCCTCCAGGCTCCTGCATTGTGAGGGACGCCACTGGAAATGTGAATGACACCCTCACTGGAGACTTCCTGAAAAACTGCACGAGCGCTGCCTGCAAGTTTGGCTACGACTTCTCCAGCTGTAATATATCTGAAAAACCCTGCCGCTACGGACTCCACAATGACATGCAGGTACGACCCCCTCTGACCTCTGACCTCTAGCTGCTGGTGACCAGAGGTTCACTGCCTTACAATGAGAGCAGCTGGAAAAAGCTTCATATGTATTAGCGAAGGATGCTAGTACATATTAGCATCCTTGGGGGGTCATGGCTCAGGGTTGACTGAAGGTGTGTTTTCTCCGTGCAGGTGATGAGCGTGGTTTCAGGGTTCTCCCCCATCATCTCCGCTGGGATCTTCTCTGCCACGCTGTCCTCTGCGCTGGCCTCCTTAGTGAGCGCGCCCAAAGTTTTCCAGGTGACGCCGCGTCCTGATAAACCCGCCGCCCGTCTGCGGCCCAGAAGCCTAAAGCTGTTGTTTTGTTGCAGGCTTTGTGTAAAGACAACATCTACCCTTACATCGGCGTGTTTGCCAAAGGGTACGGGAAGAACAACGAGCCGCTGCGGGGGTACTTCCTGACCTTCGGCATCGCTCTGGGCTTCATCCTCATCGGTACGGCCGCGCTCTGTTCCTGACGTCCATCAGTAACCACAGCTGGACAGAACATCTGGGTTAGCCTGTTAGCAGTTAGCTGGGCCAGTTTAGAGGACAGAAATGGGGGTGTGCTGGGAGCAGAAATCGTTTGAAACGCGTTCCCTTTGGAGATGATAAAACTGAGCTGGGATCAGATTGATTAGGAGTTAAAAGCTTCTTGCAGGATATTTGTGAGCAGATGTTGGTCTGTGCTGGATCCCATGGAGTCCCTGAACGCACCGATCTGCTGGGCCTCCTTTAGATCCTGGAGATCCAGATTAAAACCCAGATGTTGTTCCATGGCTGAGCTTTTCATTGGAAGTTAAAGTTTATTATAGTTAGTTATAAACACATCCTAGCTGCCACTCTTTGTCTAAACTTCTGTTTTTCTCTCTTGCTTCCAGCGGAGCTGAACACCATCGCACCGATCATCTCCAACTTCTTCCTGGCTTCCTATGCCTTGATCAATTACTCGGTGTTCCACGCATCGCTGGCCAACTCTCCAGGTAAGCTCAGGGAGCCAGGCGGGACCGCCGACGCTAAACCTGTTTTACAAAGTCAGGATTTTAAACTAAAGGAGGTTTTCAGAAAGTTGAAGCAATGCTGTGTGACCTTTGACCCCAGCATTGCTCTGTGTGACCCAGAGCTCCACTTCCTGTCAGTCTGAGCTAACTAAGCTAACAGCTGTTAGCTCTGACCCTCCGCGGATCGTGGAGGATTAATGCTGCCTTCATGGACCATTGTAATAATGGTAAATACCGAAAGTCGCTCAGGTCGTAATTATTCTGATTCCTGAGATGACCTTTGACCTTTCCCCATGGTGGAGAGCACAGGAAGGATTGTGTGCGGTGAATTCTGCATCGTTAAGCTCCTCTCCTGTTGGGGTTGTAGCCTCCAAGATGGCGGGATAGAAATATGGAAATAGATGGATCAACATTTAAACTGACCGTCATTGTTTATTTGATCAGCAGTCAGTGGATGCATCAGATGAATCCTCTTCATCCTGTAGATGAAGCAGGAAGTCTAGAACTGTCCAATCAGCTGGTCAGGATCACCTTAAACTCAAGGTTTCCTCAGGTGGAACAGATCTTCTGTCCCTCCTGCAGATCTGCTGCTCCAAACCCGTCTGATACCCGGCGGGGTCATTTAGAGGCGGAGCTAACCTGGGACTGACTTCAGTCACTCAATGGGTTTTAATAAAGCAGTGACTGAGCGATGGCTGATGTTCAGCTGCAGAGCGCGTTTCCGTCCTGCAGTTCTCATTAAATCATTAAACCCCAGAGGGACGCATGGAAAGGTTTTCCTAGCAGGAAGTGTTTTAGGGAAGCATGTTGTTTGTTGCTCCACTAAGTTCTCTCCTTTCTCCTCCTTCCACACCGACTCCTTTCCAGACCTGCAGGTACAGAACCTTTTGTTTGTCACCTCCTCATGGCTTTAGCTCCACCTGGAGCTTCAGGGAGAGGCCGCCGTAGACCCATCCTGTAACCAGCAGTTATCCACCATCACTAAAGTCTGTTAGCTTAGCGGTTAGCATGTAGCCCACCTGTAACTCTCTAATGGGCTTCTAACCTCCGCTGTTTAACCCGGTCCCCCCGCTAACGGCGCCGTGTTCCTGTACTAAATGACGCCGTGGGCCGGGTCGTGCTGTGTGTGACTAACGGCTGTCGTTGCTGCAGGCTGGCGGCCCAGCTTCAGGTACTACAACATGTGGGTGGCCCTGGCCGGCGCCGTGCTGTGCTGCGTAGTGATGTTCGTCATCAACTGGGCGGCGGCGCTCCTCACCAACGTCATCGTCATGGGACTCTACATCTATGTGTGCCACAAGAAGCCAGGTGAGCACCCCACCCCCCACCCTCCCTCCTGAGGCTGTGGAAAGGTTGGAGGGCCTGCAGCTGAATGGCGGCGCTGCTCTTTAGCCTGAACACACACAGAGCGGCCGTTCCTCAGCCTCCAGCGCCGCGGGGGTCACATGACCTTTAGCACGCTGCTCTGACCCATAAACACGTCTGCTGACTGCATTTGTCCGTCTGTGCAGATGTGAACTGGGGCTCGTCCACGCAGGCCCTGACCTACCAGCAGGCGCTGAGCCACACGCTGCACCTCAGCGCCGTGGAGGACCACGTCAAGAACTTCAGGTACCACGTCTGCAGCATGAACCTCCGCTCTGGAAAGGTTGACGGGGACTTCCTGTTGGTTTCCTGAGCGAGCGGCTCCATCAGACCGCCATAGGGAGATAATTAACCGGCTGTGGGGTGATTCCCTGATGTCTGCCTGCTGTTGTTCTGGACCGGCTGCTCGCCATGTGGTTTGACTGTTACCAATGGCAGCAAACCCAGCGGGGATTAAAGCCCTCTGATGCTGCTCCTCTCTTTGATGTGCTGTTGCCGTGTTAACATGAAGTTACAGAAATCCGGATTAAAAAGCCGCTGATCTTCAGCCGTTAAAGACGTTAAACTAACCAGAGTTTTCTCCCCTGCAGGCCCCAGTGCTTGGTGATGACCGGTTACCCCAACTCCCGGCCTGCCCTCCTGGACCTGGTTCACTCCTTCACCAAGAATGTGGGCCTGATGATCTGTGGCCACGTCCGCATGGTGAGCCCCGCCGAGGCGTAGGGCCTGGCGGCCATGTTCAGGTGGAGCAGCTGCTCTCTTTTAGCCTCAGACCTTCTGGTTCTGGCTGCAGGCGCTGATTTCCAGCATTCCTGATCCCATCGGGTCCTGAATCCGAGCGGATAATGGACCAGGTGTGAGTCCCCCCCCCCTCCTGGTTGGATGAATGGACGCTCTGTTCAGGCCTGAAGGCTCCGGTTTCCCTCCCTCCCATTAGGGCTGTGGAGGAGTTCCAGTTTAATGGTGGTTCAGCTCCCAGTTAATGGCGTTACTCTTTCCTGGCTGAAGGCCTGGATTGTTCCCCCTCCCAGTAAAACAGGCTGACGTGTTTCTTCCACTCATGTCCCCCCTGAGCTGCAGCAGTGGGGGCTGGCGGTGGAGCAGGTAGAGCATGGGGGGCTGTGGGCCATCAGGACGCAGACTGACGTCAGCTTCTGGTTCCCTGCAGGGCTACAGGAAGCCGAACTTCAGAGATCTAGCTGCAGACCAGTCCCGGTACCAGCGCTGGCTGATGAGGAATGAGACCAAGGCCTTCTACACGCCTGTGTTTGCTGAGGACCTGAGACAAGGTTCCCAGTACCTGCTCCAGGTAAGAACCCTCTTCAGACACGGTGGTGGCAGCTGGCTGCATCATGCTGTGGGACATTACCCAGCAGCAGAGGCTGGGAAACGGCAAAGCTAAATAAAACTGCAGTTAGAGACGGATGTTGACCATCCAGGAGGGCGACCATCATGGAACGGCCTAGTCAAAGCCCAGTGAGGTCAGGCATCCAGCTGATGAGTGAAGGAAACGCAGCGGGTCGGGTCTGGAAGGGTTAACGAGTCAGGCTGTTCAATCTAGAAATGGTTGAATACTTTTCACTGGGATGACTGGTTCCAGTGTTTAAACTGGAATGACTGGTTCCAGTGTTAACCGTCCCTAATGGCTGGATGTTTCAGGCTGCTGGTCTGGGTCGTCTGCGGCCGAACACGCTGGTGCTCGGCTTCAAGAACGACTGGAGAGACGGAGACATGATGAACGTGGAGACCTACATCAACATGATCCAGTGAGTAGGAGCGCATGGAGGACGGGTCAGAGCGGCGGAGCGACAGGTCGCCTCCTGCAGAGGGAGCGGCGGGTCGCCTCTCCGCCGTAGGAGCGGCGGGTCGCCTCCTGCAGAGGGAGCGGCAGGTCGCCTCCTGCAGACGGAGCGGCGGGTCGCCTCCTGCAGAGGGAGCGGCGGGTCGCCTCCTGCAGAGGGAGCGGCAGGTCGCCTCTCCGCCGTAGGAGCGGCGGGTCGCCTCCTGCAGAGGGAGCGGCAGGTCGCCTCCTGCAGACGGAGCGGCGGGTCGCCTCCTGCAGAGGGAGCGGCGGGTCGCCTCCTGCAGAGGGAGCGGCAGGTCGCCTCTCCGCCGTAGGAGCGGCGGGTCGCCTCCTGCAGAGGGAGCGGCAGGTCGCCTCTCCGCCGTAGGAGCGGCGGGTCGCCTCCTGCAGAGGGAGCGGCGGGTCGCCTCCTGCAGAGGGAGCGGCGGGTCGCCTCCTGCAGAGGGAGCGGCGGGTCGCCTCTCCGCCGTAGGAGCGGCGGGTCGCCTCCTGCAGAGGGAGCGGCAGGTCGCCTCCTGCAGACGGAGCGGCGGGTCGCCTCCTGCAGAGGGAGCGGCAGGTCGCCTCTCCGCCGTAGGAGCGGCGGGTCGCCTCCTGCAGAGGGAGCGGCAGGTCGCCTCTCCGCCGTAGGAGCGGCGGGTCGCCTCCTGCAGAGGGAGCGGCGGGTCGCCTCCTGCAGAGGGAGCGGCGGGTCGCCTCCTGCAGAGGGAGCGGCGGGTCGCCTCCTGCAGAGGGAGCGGCAGGTCGCCTCTCCGCCGTAGGAGCGGCGGGTCGCCTCCTGCAGAGGGAGCGGCGGGTCGCCTCCTGCAGAGGGAGCGGCAGGTCGCCTCTCCGCCGTAGGAGCGGCGGGTCGCCTCCTGCAGAGGGAGCGGCAGGTCGCCTCTCCGCCGTAGGAGCGGCGGGTCGCCTCCTGCAGAGGGAGCGGCGGGTCGCCTCCTGCAGAGGGAGCGGCGGGTCGCCTCCTGCAGAGGGAGCGGCGGGTCGCCTCTCCGCCGTAGGAGCGGCGGGTCGCCTCCTGCAGAGGGAGCGGCAGGTCGCCTCCTGCAGACGGAGCGGCGGGTCGCCTCCTGCAGAGGGAGCGGCAGGTCGCCTCTCCGCCGTAGGAGCGGCGGGTCGCCTCCTGCAGAGGGAGCGGCAGGTCGCCTCTCCGCCGTAGGAGCGGCGGGTCGCCTCCTGCAGAGGGAGCGGCGGGTCGCCTCCTGCAGAGGGAGCGGCGGGTCGCCTCCTGCAGAGGGAGCGGCGGGTCGCCTCCTGCAGAGGGAGCGGCGGGTCGCCTCCTGCAGAGGGAGCGGCGGGTCGCCTCCTGCAGAGGGAGCGGCGGGTCGCCTCTCCGCCGTAGGAGCGGCGGGTCGCCTCCTGCAGAGGGAGCGGCGGGTCGCCTCCTGCAGAGGGAGCGGCGGGTCGCCTCCTGCAGACGGAGCGGCGGGTCGCCTCCTGCAGAGGGAGCGGCGGGTCGCCTCCTGCAGAGGGAGCGGCGGGTCGCCTCCTGCAGAGGGAGCGGCGGGTCGCCTCCTGCAGACGGAGCGGCGGGTCGCCTCCTGCAGAGGGAGCGGCGGGTCGCCTCCTGCAGAGGGAGCGGCGGGTCGCCTCCTGCAGAGGGAGCGGCGGGTCGCCTCCTGCAGAGGGAGCGGCGGGTCGCCTCTCCGCCGTAGGAGCGGCGGGTCGCCTCCTGCAGAGGGAGCGGCGGGTCGCCTCCTGCAGAGGGAGCGGCGGGTCGCCTCCTGCAGACGGAGCGGCGGGTCGCCTCCTGCAGAGGGAGCGGCGGGTCGCCTCCTGCAGAGGGAGCGGCGGGTCGCCTCCTGCAGAGGGAGCGGCGGGTCGCCTCCTGCAGACGGAGCGGCGGGTCGCCTCCTGCAGAGGGAGCGGCGGGTCGCCTCCTGCAGAGGGAGCGGCGGGTCGCCTCCTGCAGAGGGAGCGGCGGGTCGCCTCTCCGCCGTAGGAGCGGCTGGTCGCCTCCTGCAGAGGGAGCGACAGGTCGCCTCCTGCAGAGGGAGCGGCAGGTCGCCTCCTGCAGAGGGAGCGACAGGTCGCCTCTCCGCCGTAGGAGCGGCTGGTCGCCTCCTGCAGAGGGAGCGACAGGTCGCCTCCTGCAGAGGGAGCGGCGGGTCGCCTCCTGCAGAGGGAGCGGCTGGTCGCCTCCTGCAGAGGGAGCGGCTGGTCGCCTCCTGCAGAGGGAGCGGCTGGTCGCCTCCTGCAGAGGGAGCGGCTGGTCGCCTCCTGCAGAGGGAGCGACAGGTCGCCTCCTGCAGAGGGAGCGGCTGGTCGCCTCCTGCAGAGGGAGCGACAGGTCGCCTCCTGCAGAGGGAGCGACAGGTCGCCTCCTGCAGAGGGAGCGGCTGGTCGCCTCCTGCAGAGGGAGCGACGGGTCGCCTCCTGCAGAGGGAGCGGCGGGTCGCCTCCTGCAGAGGGAGCGGCTGGTCGCCTCCTGCAGAGGGAGCGGCTGGTCGCCTCCTGCAGAGGGAGCGGCGGGTCGCCTCCTGCAGAGGGAGCGGCTGGTCGCCTCCTGCAGAGGGAGCGGCTGGTCGCCTCCTGCAGAGGGAGCGGCTGGTCGCCTCCTGCAGAGGGAGCGGCTGGTCGCCTCCTGCAGAGGGAGCGGCGGGTCGCCTCCTGCAGAGGGAGCGGCTGGTCGCCTCCTGCAGAGGGAGCGGCTGGTCGCCTCCTGCAGAGGGAGCGGCTGGTCGCCTCCTGCAGAGGGAGCGACAGGTCGCCTCCTGCAGAGGGAGCGGCTGGTCGCCTCCTGCAGAGGGAGCGACGGGTCGCCTCCTGCAGAGGGAGCGGCTGGTCGCCTCCTGCAGAGGGAGCGACGGGTCGCCTCCTGCAGAGGGAGCGGCGGGTCGCCTCCTGCAGAGGGAGCGGCTGGTCGCCTCCTGCAGAGGGAGCGGCTGGTCGCCTCCTGCAGAGGGAGCGGCTGGTCGCCTCCTGCAGAGGGAGCGGCGGGTCGCCTCCTGCAGAGGGAGCGGCGGGTCGCCTCCTGCAGAGGGAGCGGCTGGTCGCCTCCTGCAGAGGGAGCGGCTGGTCGCCTCTCCGCCGTAGGAGCGGCTGGTCGCCTCCCGCAGAGGGAGCGGCGGGTCGCCTCCTGCAGAGGGAGCGGCGGGTCGCCTCCTGCAGAGGGAGCGGCTGGTCGCCTCCTGCAGAGGGAGCGGCGGGTCGCCTCCTGCAGAGGGAGCGGCGGGTCGCCTCCTGCAGAGGGAGCGGCGGGTCGCCTCCTGCAGAGGGAGCGGCATGTCGCCTCCTGCAGAGGGAGCGGCGGGTCGCCTCCTGCAGAGGGAGCGGCTGGTCGCCTCCTGCAGAGGGAGCGGCGGGTCGCCTCCTGCAGAGGGAGCGGCGGGTCGCCTCCTGCAGAGGGAGCGGCGGGTCGCCTCCTGCAGAGGGAGCGGCTGGTCGCCTCTCCGCCGTAGGAGCGGCTGGTCGCCTCCTGCAGAGGGAGCGGCGGGTCGCCTCCTGCAGAGGGAGCGGCTGGTCGCCTCCTGCAGAGGGAGCGGCTGGTCGCCTCCTGCACAGGGAGCGGCGGGTCGCCTCTCCGCCGTAGGAGCGGCTGGTCGCCTCCTGCAGAGGGAGCGGCGGGTCGCCTCTCCGCCGTAGGAGCGGCTGGTCGCCTCCTGCACAGGGAGCGGCTGGTCGCCTCCTGCAGAGGGAGCGGCGGGTCGCCTCTCCGCCGTAGGAGCGGCTGGTCGCCTCCTGCAGAGGGAGCGGCTGGTCGCCTCCTGCAGAGGGAGCGGCTGGTCGCCTCCTGCAGAGGGAGCGGCGGGTCGCCTCTCCGCCGTAGGAGCGGCTGGTCGCCTCCTGCAGAGGGAGCGGCTGGTCGCCTCCTGCAGAGGGAGCGGCGGGTCGCCTCCTGCAGAGGGAGCGGCGGGTCTCCTCCTGCAGAGGGAGCGGCGGGTCTCCTCCTGCAGAGGGAGCGGCGGGTCTCCTCCTGCAGAGGGAGCGGCGGGTCTCCTCCTGCAGAGGGAGCGGCGGGTCGCCTCCTGCAGAGGGAGCGGCTGGTCGCCTCCTGCAGAGGGAGCGGCGGGTCTCCTCCTGCAGAGGGAGCGGCGGGTCGCCTCTCCGCCGTAGGAGCGGCTGGTCGCCTCTCCGCTGTGGGAGCGGCGTGTCGCCTCCTGCTGAAGGAGCAGTGGGAGCAGCGGTGTGCTTCCAGTCATACCGCCATCAGTGATGGCGGTATGACTGGAAGCAGCTGTAGGTCATAGGTTAGCTGCGTCGCTAACATGTCTGCTTTCCGTCCTCCTCAGCGACGCGTTTGACTTCCAGTACGGCGCGGTGATCCTGCGGCTGAAGGAGGGGCTGGACGTGTCTCACATCCAAGGACAAGGTACCTGCTGAGGAGCAGGAAGCTGACCTCCCATTACCGCCCCCTGCTGGTGGCGTGCAGCGTCTCTGACGTCTTTGCTTCCCTTTCTGCCAGATGAGCTGTTGTCCTCCCAGGAGAAATCAGGAGCCAAGGACGTCATCGTTTCCATGGACACCAGCAAAGACTCGGACTGTGACTCATCCAAGCTGTCTTCAAAGACCACCAGCCTTCAGAACAGTCCAGCTGCACAGAAAGGTCAGCCTGCTCCCCTCCCTCCTCCCTCCTCCCTGCTCCAGCTCCTGCTGCTCCTGGTGGCAGGAGGACCTTCAGGAGGCGCACCGTCCCATGGTGGAGGAAGCTTCCTGGAAGCTCATGGTTCCTCCTGTTCTCAGGAAGCTCTTCATCCACCAGCTTCTCTCTCTGCTGCTAATGCTCCGCCCACACAGGAAGTGACCTCCACCCCCACCCCTGACTGGGCAGGAATGTTGGTCACAGATGTTCCTGACAGCTCTGTGTTTGGGGGACGGCAGAGGGATGGCGAGGAGCAGAACGTGTTGTGGTTTTTAGGCGTTTCCTGTTTCAGAGCAGATGGTGCAGCGATGGTCTGCAGACCCTTTCCAGTCAGTCGGTTTAAACACCGTCACCTTAATTTGAAAAGCCAAGCCCGCTGCTTCCTGTCTGTCCTGCTGGGAAGCGTATGAGGCCAACAGCTCAGTAGGGAAGGAAACTGGGGTAAGACCAGTGTTCCCAGTCTGGGGGCCGTCCTTGGACGTTGGTGACCCTGCTGCGTCCCTCAGCGCAGTCTCCCAGGCTCCTCCTGGTCCGGATGGCGTCCAGTTTCAGAGCTGCTGCTGGTCTGGGTGGAAATAAAATGACCGTAAAGTTTTTCATCTGATGCGCCCTGATGACCTCACAGAGGGTTCACCTGCTAACACGTCTGATGCGCCCTGATGACCTCACAGGATTCACCTGCTAATGAAATCAGAACTTTGATAGATGAGATTCTTCCATTACATCAGACGTTCAGGTGACCATCATCGTTACTGTAGTTTGCTTTCAGGCGCTTTTCTCTGGTCAATCTGAGGGGAAAAGGTTTACCCGTTTCCTAAATAAACTAGATGTAAGTGCAGAGCAGAGAGGGGGCGGAGCCTCCCAGATGACCTCAGTCTCAGGACATTGCTGCGTCCAGCAGGCTGGATCCAACCGGATGCTCCTGGCTCCTGCCCAGAAATCTGAAATGTTGCAGGAGGCTCAGAGCAGTGGAGTCCTGCTTCCCGCTGCTGGGAGGAGGCTGTTGCTCCTGCATTCTCCTCCCTCATCATCATCATCATCAGTGTCTCACATTAAGGATGTTTTCTTTGTTCTTTTGTTTCATATTTCCCAGAAGACGATGAAGATGGCAAAGCTACAACGCAGCCCCTGTTGAAAAAAGGCAGGAGACCCGTTTCCTCTGGTTGCCTTCAGACTTTTCTTCCTCTCAGAGCTTCTGCTGCTTCTGGCTTTCTTCATCCTGTCACTTTGTGTCGCCTCATGTTTCCCGGTAGATTTAGAGAGCTGCCGCTAACACACCGTCTCTGTCCTCCTGTCCTGCTCCAGGACGCTCCCTCTTCCTGTTTGCTCTGTCGTCTCCTGGCTTCAGTCCGTCTCTGATGTCCTGCTGCATCATCTGATCTCCTTCTCTCTTCAGACCTCTGGTAGTTTCTGTGTTTCGCCTCCTTCCTTCCTTCCTTCCTTGGGGGTGACGGCTCTCTAGCTTTCTTCTCCGGGTTCTGGTGTACTTCGGACCCGTCCCGGCGCCGTCTGTCGGCTCCTCTGCGTTTCTCTTCTGCCTGAAGGTTGATTTATTGGTTCAGCGCTGAAGGCAGGAAGAGAACCAGATGAACAGATGTGCTCTGTGTTTGATCACCTGGGAGTTGATTCTATGTGCTCTATTTCTGTCTGCTCGCTGTCTTCCAGGCAAGAAGAGTCCAACGGTTCCACTGAACAGTTCTGACCAGCGGCTGCTGGAGGCCAGCCAGCAGTTCCAGCAGAAACAGGGGAAAGGCACCGTGGACGTCTGGTGGCTGTTTGATGACGGAGGTGAGACCAGATTAGACCAGACCAGGCTAGCCTTAGCGTAGCAGTAGGGTCATAGGGTTAGCGTTAGCAGTGGGGTTAGCAGTAGGACTGGGGTTAACAGTAGGGTAAGCGTTAGCGTAAGGTTAGCAGTAGTAGTGGGGTTAACCATAGGGTTAGCATTAGCAGTAGTGTTAGCATTACGGTTATCAATAGAAGTGGGGTCAGCAGTAGGACTGGGGTTAACAGTAAGGTTAGCAGTAACATTAGCAGTAGTAGTGGGGTTAGCAGTAACATTAGCAGCAGTAGTAGTGGGGTTAGCAGTAGGGTTAGCAGTAACATTAGCAGTAGTAGTGGGGTTAGCAGTAACATTAGCAGCAGTAGTAGTGGGGTTAACAGTAAGGTTAGCAGTAACATTAGCAGTAGTAGTGGGGTTAGCAGTAACATTAGCAGCAGTAGTAGTGGGGTTAGCAGTAGGGTTAGCATTAGCGGTGTTTAATTAGTAGGGTTAGCAGTAGCATTAGCAGTAGTAGTGGGGTTAGCAGTAGGGTTAGCAGTAACATTAGCAGCAGTAGTAGTGGGGTTAGCAGTAGGGTTAGCAGTAACATTAGCAGCAGTAGTAGTGGGGTTAGCAGTAGGGTTAGCAGTAACATTAGCAGTAGTAGTGGGGTTAGCAGTAGGGTTAGCAGTAACATTAGCAGTAGCGTTAGCATTAGGGTTATCAGTAGAAGTGGGGTTAACAGTAGGGTTAGCATTAGCAGTGTTTAAGCAGTAGGGTTAGCAGTAGTAGTGGGGTTAGCAGTAGGGTTAGCAGTAGTAGTGGGGTTAGCAGTAGGGTTAGCATTAGCAGTGTTTAAGCAGTAGGGTTAGCAGTGGAGTTAGCAGTAGGGTTAGCGTTAGCGGTGGGTTAGCAGTAGAGTTAGCAGTAGCATTAGCAGTATTAGTAGTGGGGTTAGCAGTAGAGTTAGCAGTAGAATTAGCAGTATTAGTAGTGGGGTTAGCAGTAGAGTTAGCAGTAGCATTAGCAGTAGTAGTAGTGGGGTTAGCAGTAGAGTTAGCAGTAGTAGTAGTGGGGTTAGCAGTAGAGTTAGCAGTAGAATTAGCAGTAGTAGTAGTCGGGTTAGCAGTAGAGTTAGCAGTAGAATTAGCAGTAGTAGTAGTCGGGTTAGCAGTAGAGTTAGCAGTAGAATTAGCAGTAGTAGTAGTGTGGTTAGCAGTAGAATTAGCAGTAGTAGTAGTAGTGGGGTTAGCAGTAGAGTTAGCAGTAGAATTAGCAGTAGTAGTAGTCGGGTTAGCAGTAGAGTTAGCAGTAGAATTAGCAGTAGTAGTAGTCGGGTTAGCAGTAGCATTAGCAGTAGTAGTAGTCGGGTTAGCAGTAGCATTAGCAGTAGTAGTAGTCGGGTTAGCAGTAGAGTTAGCAATAGGGTTAGCGTTAGCAGTGGGTTAGCAGTAGGGTTAGCTCTAGTCTTCGGATGGGTTCAGGTCCAATAAAACAGCAGAACCTGTTTAGCTGCAGGATGAGAGGAACCGCGTCTCCACTCGATGATGATGATGATGATGATGGGTTGGGCCTTCTCTCCAGAATGAGGCCTGTATGCAGCGGTTCTGGTTCTAAGCTCTTCTGTTCCTCCATCAGGTCTGACCCTGCTCATCCCCTACCTTCTGACCAACAAGAAGAGGTGGAAGGATTGCAAGATCCGCGTTTTCATTGGAGGGAAGATCAACCGGATCGATCACGACCGCCGAGCGTAAGTTCTCCAGGTTCTCCAGGTTCAGCTGTTCTCCTGAGCTTCACGCTGTGTGGAAGCTGCTGGGATCATGGTCTCCAGGAGAACCAGCTGGTCTCCCTGTCAGCACTGACTCATTCTCAGCTTACAGCAGAGCAAGATGGCGGCCATGGATGAGCTGATCTCCTGGAGGTCATGAGCCGTCAATAGAAGCTGTTAGAGGCAGGAACAGTAGAGCTAAACATGTAGAATAGATCTGTGATGGAGGTGCGTATCCAGGCTGCTTCCTCTGATGTCCTGCAGAGGACCAGAACACCTGGAAATGGACCTCTGGTTCCATCAGCAGCTCTGCAGGTCCAGAGCTCTGTGGGAGGTGGTTCTGTGTGTTTGAAGCTGTGGTTCCTCTCTGATCTGGGGTCTGATGAGCCTCAGGTCCAAACCAGCAGAGAAACCCAAACCAGTGATGGGAGGTTCTGGGTGACCCGGCCCACGCTGCAGCAGAGCCTGGAGCTCTCTGGCTCCACCTGCTTTGCTGCTTCATGGATCCTCTGGAGGTCCTGGTTCTCCAGAACTGGATCCTCTGAGCGGAACCAGTCCCCCATGCTGGCAGAGGACTGGTTGAACTGGGAAATGTTTGGATGTCTGCTGCCCTCTGGTGGTGAGAACTGCTTGTTTCTTGCAGGATGGCGACTCTGCTGAGCAAGTTCAGGATAGACTTCTCTGACATCAACGTGCTGGGGGACATCAACACCAAGCCCAAGAAGGAGCAGTAAGTTCTCCTCTTCCTCACTGCCGCCCCGCCCATCAGGACGGTTCTGGTTCTGGTTCTGGAAGGTTCTGAGCTCCAGGAACCAGCTGCTGGGGCTGCTGCTCCTCAACCAGAACCTTCCTGAAGATGCTGTGGTTGGATGGTTGTTGTTCAGCACATGATGCTGCTGAATGTCCGCAGCCTGTTGCTAACGGCGACGCCTCTGTTGTGATGCAGTGTGGCGGCCTTCGAAGAGATGGTGGAGCCCTACCGGCTGAAGGAGGACAACATGGAGCTGGAGGCGGCGGAGCGGCTGAAGAACAGCGAGCCCTGGAGGATCACAGACAACGAGCTGGAGCTGTACCGCGCCAAGGTCTGACCACAACCGCCAGGCCGCCAGGCTGAGCTTCCTGTGGGAGAATCAGCCTGGAGCGGCTAAATGTCTGTGATTAACATATTCACCACTTCTTTGCTCAGATGAAGGCAAATAACCACGAGTCGGACGGAGTGAACGAGTCTACGCGCGTTAATGTTTGAACCACCGTAGAAAACAGTGTGTCTCCGTTTCCAGTAGCAACAAACACGCCAGTTTAGGTTTTCTTTACATTCCAGAGACGTGCGAGCTCCCAGACGTCATCGCTCAGCGTGCGTTCCTATTGGCTGTCCGTCCAACACTAAGCATTAAACTGAATGCAGATTAAACTACAAGGAAATTAATCCAGTAAAACAGCAACGTGTTCTAGAATGTGCAAATACTAAACATCCAATAATAACTAAATATGAGCGTAAATTAGTGAATGGAAAAATGGCACCAACACAGCCAGATCTATGTGTTTTATGTCTATATCCTGTGGGGGTCAGAGGAAGACGTGTCCTCGCCCTGCGACAGGCTGACGTTTATCACACTGAGCTTCATAAACACCACTGATCACCAAAGGAAAGGACTTTGATTCTAGATTGGTTCTAGACTAGATCTGGACCCGCTGAGCCTGATCTTTGCTTCACAGGACGGCGTGCTAGCTGCTAACCTGTTAGCATTGTTCATGTTTCTGCTGATCCAGCATAGATGATGGAGGGACAGCAGCTCTTATACTGCCTCAGAAAGTTAGCCAGGGTTCAGCATGACATGACTCTGATAACCATGTTCTATAGATCTGTTATAGACTGCATACTTACCTTCTCTGCCATCTGCTGCTACGCTCTTCTAATGGAAAGAACAAAATGCCATATCTAAGATTATTATACTGAACTGGACTGAACTGGAAGCGGGTTCTGATCATCTGCTCTGCTTGTTCCTCAGACCAACCGCCAGATCCGCCTGAACGAGCTGCTGAAGGAGCACTCTGCCACCGCCAACCTCATCGTCATGTAAGCTTCCCTCCTCCTCTGTAGAGCAGAGGGTTCCTCAGCCTGGACCCCGGAGAACCTCGCCCTCCCACCTTCTCCTGGCCTCCATGTGGCCCGGGCCTCCTCCGTCCAACGTTAGGTTCCGCTTCTGCCCAGGTTCCTACCTGCTCCTCAGCCGGTACTGGAACCAGAACCGGGACTGGAACCAGAACCGGTACTGAAAAATCGGTGGAGTAGAACCAGGCGTGGCGGAGCCGCTAGGGAGGGGGTGGTGGTGACCCAGAAAGGGAAAGTTCTCCTAACTTCCATGTCTTCTTCATGGTTCTGGTACCACAGCCCAGCGGCTCTGCTGTGTCCAGAGGAACCATGTGGGTCACTGGTCCGGTTCCTCTGGCTGTAGACCCTGCTGCCGCCTGTTGGATCCCTGGAGACGTAGGGATGTTGACCTCAGTGGGACGTTCATAATGGAGACGTCCCTGAGACGTTAGGGACATCCTCTGTTATGTCTCAGAAATGTCCCAGCGCTTGGAGAAGAAGTTGTAATCAATTTTTCTGGGCTTCTCCTCTTTGGTGGGTGGTTAGGCGTCCCGGTCTGTCCCTCTGTCTCTGACCGGGGGTGGGGGGGGGGTCGTTAGGCGTCCCTGTCCGTCCCTCTGTCTCTGACGTGTCCGTTCTTGTCTTGTGTCCAGGAGCCTCCCGTTGGCGAGGAAAGGCGCGGTCTCTAGCGCCCTCTACATGGCGTGGCTGGAGGCGCTGTCCAAGGACCTGCCCCCCATCCTGCTGGTGCGGGGGAACCACCAGAGCGTCCTGACCTTCTACTCCTAGAAGCAGATCCCAGTGTTCCCAGTGGAGCTCCCATCACAGCCGGACACTGACCATGGGGGGGGGGGTCCTCTATTTATTTCAGATTCTTTTTCTTTCTAGTTTAGTTTTTCCAATTGAATGAATCCTAGTTCTGGGGGGGGGGGGGGGGGGGGTGATGCAGCAATAACGTTCCTTCCAGATGTGCCTTCAGGTCGGAGCGACGATGCGTCCCATCATCAGATCATCTGACCCGCTTCCTGTCCTTCTTTCCCCGTTGGGTCGCTGTGGTTCTGGATCAGGTTCTGATTGGTCCGGTTCTTGTGCTCCTCCCCCTGAGGACTGACCGGTTCTGGAAACACTCTGGGTTCTGACGTGGTTCTGATGTCGGGCTGCTCCTCGGTACCACAGAACCTCCATGCTTTAGGAAGCGGCGCCGGCCGGGTAGCGAAGCATTTGGACCTGATGTGTTTTGAGCCGCCTGGTTCTTGTCCTCCATCTTGGCGGTCCAGAACCAGCGACCCAGATGTTCCATCGCCGTCCCATAAACACGCCTTTCGTTTCGTTTGGTTCAGAATAATCTAATCTCAGCTCTGAATGTATGGTTGCCATGGGAACAGCGGGTTTTGGTCGCCCCCTCCCTCCGGATGAACACATTAATCTGTATCTAGGCGTATAATCTCTGTAGAAACGAGCGTAGATCTGCGGCTCCTTGGACCAATCAGACGTCCGAAGCGTCTTCCTCCCAGTGCTTCCAGTTCAGCGGTCCCAGCGGTGACTGGGAGCCACTGGGGGCCTCCCAGCTGTAAATAGGCTTCCTGGCTCATCCTGAAGACGTATTTATTTTAGCTTCTTCCTGTGAAACGTTTGGTTTTGGTTTCTAGTTAATTTGCATGTTTTTCCTCCTTTTTCTCCTTTTAATTTAAGAAATATTCTTTTTGACGGTTTCTATCGTTTCGATGCCTTTTAGACGAAGCGGCGGCGTCCTGCTTTATGCAAACATGAACGGGTCGACCTGGCCGGCTGCAGCAGCCATTATTTCATCCACTGCACTGTTAACGGTCACAGATATGCTTTTCTAACATTTTAACACTTATGATTATTCATACTTTGTATATCTTTATTGCAATAAATCAAATGAAATCTGTAACGTTTCTGTTTTCTTTAGCTGTGCTTCATTAAACCACATCTAGAACAGAACCGCTGTTTGTTTCATTATGGATCCATCTTTGTTCATGGAAGGAGAACGTCTGAGGGGCCCGGCCCCCGCGGGGCCCCCACTCTCACCTTACATGTAAACACAGGAAAAGGTTCAGAGTAGAATCAGTGATTCTGATGGAAATCATTTATTTAGTAAAACAGGAACAATGATGACGGCGAGACAAACGCAGAGCAGCACAACAACTAAGGGAAGGATTCTAGAAAGTCGTTTTCTACGCTGCTCTGCCTCTTTCCTCTTGAGCAGGGAGTCGAATCCTGGAGTGTAGAGGTCCTCAAGCCAGAAGTCCAGATCCTTTGCACTTTTTTCATCCTGTATTTGCAAAAAAAAAAAAAGAAAACAGCAAAAATCATGACTCATTTCTTGATTATTATTTTTTTTTTATGGAATATTTTCTGTAATTGTACTTGATTATAAGGAGAAAAAACCCACTGCTACAGGTGATTGCTGAGGCAGAGACATTTCATCCGGAACAGTTGGTCTTTTATTTTTTATTGTGCACGTTTTGTGTAGTTCACTCGTACCTCTTGCTGCTGTGGGCGAACAGCTGCTGCACCAAACTGCAGCCATCATCCATAAACAGCTGGCAGGGTTTGATTAAATCAGGCTTCCTGAAGGTCGGTCCTGCAGGGTTTAGGTTCCCCTGCTTTAGCACAGCTGATTATGATGATTGCAGTTCAGCAAAAGCCTATTAAGGAGCTTTCAATTAAAATCAGCTGTGCTGGAGGAAGGAGACCTCTAAAAGCTGCAGGACCCACTTTGGGGATGCCTGGATTAAATGATGCAAAAAGTATTTAACTTTATTTTTATATAGTGTCCTCTCAGGCAGTGTGGAAATAAGAATCGTCTTAATGCCAGAAAGAGTCCAACAGATTTTATTCTTCAAGTGAAGCGTTATTGTTGTGGCTATAGAGCTCTGCTCGAGTTCTATGGAAATAGTTTCATTAGCAGGTCTAGAGGGAATTATTCAGGTTATTTAGACGCTGCATTGAAATGAGAAGAAGGACAGAAGAGATCAGCTGTAAAGAGCTGAAAGAAACAGAACAACTGATATAGAACTACAGATATAGATACAGCAACACCTTGATACCATCACTGAAGTATATACAGTTAATATGAAATGAAGTGTCCATGATGCCCTACATCAGGGCCCCCCAGAGGCCCCCGTAGGGCCGACACCTGGCCATGCAGCCGCCCTGAGGAGCCCCAACATTTTTCACCTGGATTCATTCATAGATGCAATAATCAAGTTCAGGATCAGCAATCAATCATCAGTTCTGTCCCGGCTGTCAGCTGGCCTCATTTAAAATAACCACCAACATGGCGGCTCTATCTGACAATAACACTGAGCCACAGCGGCGCCGGGTGCAGGACTTCACCCTGCAATCAAAGGGTTGTCGGTTCGAGCCCCGGCTCTAGCCTTTAGTGTCGTCGTGTCCTTGAGCAAGGCAGTGTGCTAGCTCACCACCATGGTGTGTGTGTGAATGACAATGTGGTTTAAACTGCTTTGGTAAATTCCTCAGACATGAAACAGCCTGGCTGTTAGCCTGGAGTCTGTTTCAGTTCTATTCAGTTTATTTCTATAGCTCCAATTCACATCATGTCATCTCAGGTCACTTTATAGATCCAGATCAACCAGATCATCCAGTCAGATTGATTCAAAGTTTTCTATCTAAGGAAAACCAGCTGATTGCATCGACTCATTGACTCTTCAGCAATCCCTCACACTAAGCATGCTTGTAGCGACAGTGGAGAGGAAAAACTCCCTTTGAACAGGAAGAAACCTCCAGCAGAACCAGGCTCAGTGTGAGCGGCCATCTGCTGAGGCCCACTGGGGTTCAAGGAGACAGAAGCAGACATAGAAAAAGAAGCATAGATACAAAAGGCAACTGTCAAGCAGCTCCACAGGCGGCCCCGTCCAGGAAACACACAGCCAGGCAGACGAGCTCCGAGCCAGCTCCCATGTCAGAGGATGAAGAGAGCACATCCAGTTAGTCACAGTCAGAGAAACAGGACTACACTGGAAAACAGGCCAAGCTCCAACATCTAGAAACAAAGGTGTTGATGGCAGCAGCACAGCTGATATTTCTCTCCAGGATGGAGAGATTAATCCATCCTAAAATCAGGAACTCTGAGTGTTCGTTTTCACAAAGGCTGCTATCAGTTCAATCAATTTTAAGTAGGTCCACTCAGAGTTAAGCACGTGCGCAACAATTATGAAAAGCTATTATCAGTGGAGATCTAATTCGACGAGTCACCATGACAACAGCAAACAGGAAGTGCCTATTTCACCCCACTGGAACTAGAGATTTAAATGCAGAAATGAAGAAAAAATAAAATAAAAATGGAGAATGTGTTTAAAAGAGAGAGAGAGAGAGAGAGACAGCGCTACAGCTGCAGAGGAGAGGAAGATGGAAACTAGATATAAGCACTATGGCAGGCCGTTTTTACATTAATTCAAAGCACTCTCCTCTCTGTTGTTCCAGTTGTAGATCACTAAAATAAGATTCTTCCTGATAAAAATCACACTCCTAGACTCAACTGTAATAATAGATTTTATAAATTACATTTTTGTAGCAGAAACTGAATTTTAGAAAGTAAAAAAAAAAAAAAAATATATATATATATATATATGTATAATCAGTAATTTTATATATCTAGAAATGTTGACACATTTTAAGTGGCCGTTCTGACATTTATCACCTCGATTGAAAATGTTTTTATGAAATCGGAAATACAATTTTTCTTAGTTAAAATAATACAAATGCTGAGCAGTGATATTAGGAATATGCAGATCTGAAATTAATTTATAGACAACCAGAATGTTTATTCTAGATGTGGAGAATGTCATTTTCTTTGAAATGTTCATTTAGACAAAGAAAAATGTTATTTTTTAGATATCAGGAATACATATCCAGTAAAACTAGTATATATGAAAACAGCTTGCCATATTTGTTTTTACTGTGAAAATATTATGAGATTATTTCTTGAACGGTCGTAGATCAGTGGATCTATTTAGGTGAAATATTCTGTCAGCAGGTGAAGATGAAGAATAAAAATATTGTTCTAATAAATAGAACCTGTTCATCATCTCATGGGTTCCTCCTCATGTTGATTCATCCTTTAACTCAGTGGCTGTTTGCAGCTGTGCTCCAGATGTTATCATCCCAATAAATGACGTTATTAGCAGCTATCAGGCCTATAGAACGGCTTCAGGTTGTTCCAGTAGGTTCATCAGGTTGTTATCATCCAGTCAATCCTATCCTAAAGTAATTCCTTTTCCTCCAGGGATTTAGCTGTGGGAGGATGTTACTATGGCAACAGAGGATGAGGAAACTGTCTTTGTGAAACGGAAAACTCAGAGTTTCCCTAATTTCAGGTTTAGAAAACTTTACGTTTTTGATAAACCTGCTTAATGAAACGGACCCCTGGTATGGAGCAGACTGGCTGCGCAGTAAATCGATGCTAAATCACCATGGTAACCGATGTTACTGCTTGGGTTAAACCGAGCCAAGGCTTCGTTAAACCAGGATCTCCTGGTTTAATCCCTGATGGTGGCTTTGTTTAGTAGAAGGTGTAGATGTGTTTGCTTGTTGTCAGCAGAGCAGCTGCTGCTGAGAGGCTGCAGGTTTCCTTCTATCAACAGGAAGTTTCCCTTTATGCTGCAAACGGCGGTTCAATGCGCAGCTGTCACTGGTAGGTAACTCAGAAATGGCGGCTGTTAAAAGACTCTTTGCAGCAAACTGGTGTTTCTTGGCTGTTTTTTGAAGAATGTAAATGATTAAACTTAATTATTTTGTTTTCTAACTAGGATCTAATTTTAAATGTGATTTAATTTGGGCTGCGGCGTTCACTGGGAACTCTGGTTCCCTCCCTCAGTGGTGGAATGGTATGTGTCTGTGTGTCCCTGATGGAGCAGTTCAATCTCCAGCCTCTGCTAGTCCTTGAAATACCTTGGAATAATCTGCCAGGTTTCCATGGATGGTCTGTGAGTCATACTCCTGGATGGTCCAGGAAGGCCTAAACTCCTCGCTGTCCACCATGTCTCTGTCTTTCATCTCCAGGTAAAGAGGATTGGTCTTGATGTTAGACTTCAGAGTAACTGGCGTGATGTGCTTCTCCAGATATCTGTCCACAAACGCCACAGATCGGCCCTCTGTGAACCTCTGGCTTCCAGGCTGAGCCGTCTGTTCCCTCTGTCAAAAAACAACATGGAGTCAATTTAATCAGATCCAGCAGAAAACAACTAATCAGGTTCAGTTTCTATGTTTCTAAGGCAGCCTCAGGATCAGTCTCCTTCCCAGGATTCAACACCGTCCCTCAATAGGTAAGGATCCAAGCGAAGGATCCATCAGGCGGCGGTTATTAACCTCTGCAGAGGATCCTAATCTATAAAACCATCCGCTGCTACGCCTCCTGCTTGCTTACGAGGGTTCAGCTCCCGTTCTGTTCTCTATATTTCATAATGCTGATATGAAGCTAAATGAACCAGCTGATTAACTCTAGTACATGGTTACCAACGGCAACAACAGAGAAGAGAACAAAGAGAGGGGCTGGGTGTCACAACGTCTCATTAGTCTATAGATGTTTGATAAACCAGGCACTGCGCTCGAACCCTGACTGACGGGGAGCTCACCCTAAGTTAGTGGCAGACATTCACATTAAATTAAATGTTTTCTATTTCCTGCATCAATGAAAACCTTCAAATCTGCATTTATAGCATCTGATACCTTCAGAACTTCTGCATTGTTCTTCTCTCACTGACAGCAGCAGATTCATGACTCACTGGAGGCACTTCAACCAAAGTTTAAGTCATGAATCTGACTCACTGGAGGGGGGGGTTAATAATTAGAGATTTATTAGTTAAAGATATTACTTATTGAG
Organism: Cyprinodon tularosa; assembly: GCF_016077235.1. Taxonomy (NCBI): domain Eukaryota; kingdom Metazoa; phylum Chordata; class Actinopteri; order Cyprinodontiformes; family Cyprinodontidae; genus Cyprinodon; species Cyprinodon tularosa. The sequence continues at coordinate 180,897 of NW_024039541.1, forward strand.
ATGCACTGAAGCGCTGCAGCCTGACCAATCAGGGAGCAGCAGTCAGGATGAGGCCTCCAGTAAGAAGCAGTGACTGTCCTATGAAACAGTTCGGCCTTCATCATCTGACATCTGATTATGCAGCTAATCTAACGTCTCTATTGATTGGATTGCAGAGTTGAATGATCTCTATGGAGAAAGTTATCGGCTGCAAACCTGATTGTCTTCAGGAACTGTACACCTCCAGGACTTTAAGGCCCCAAACTGTTTCTGACTCTCTGCTCTGGCTGCAGGCTGCAGTCCAAGGAAGCAGATGATGGACAGCAGTGATCGTCCTCTTCACCTGACTGTTAGACACCAACACAGGGTCTTCAGTCAGAGGCTTCTTCAGATCCACTGCAGACAGACCTCTACAGAAGATCCTTCCAGCCTGCAACAGCTGGTTAAAATATTATTTATGACTTTTGACAACATTTAATTTCCCTTTGGGTTTAATAAAGTATATTTGAATTGAACTGCAATGAAGCAGAATGATGAAAAAGGGGTCCCTATGTCCTCCAGCAGTCTAAGCCTATAGCAGCAGAACTATAGAGATAGATCAGGATAACCTGAGCCACTCTAACTAGAAGCTTTATCAAAAAGGAAAGTTTTAAGCCTAGCCTTAAAAGTAGACAGGGTGTCTGCCTCACGGACTAAAACTGGTAGTTGGTTCCACAGGAGAGGAGCCTGATAACTAAAAGATCTGCCTCCCATTCTACTTTTAGAAATTCTAGGAACCACTAGTAAACCTGCAGATTGAGAGCGAAGTGCTCTGTTAGGAACATAAGGAACAATCATAGAAATTCCTGCAGTCTGGATGCAATCAGCTGCTTTTCCTCAGATAGAAACTTTTAACCTGACTGGATGATCTGATTGATCTAGATCTATAAGGAAACCTGAATATAATTAGTTGTGAAAAGGAACTGAAATGAACTGGACCGAGTTGCTGCTGAATTGAGGAAGAATTTATGCTCAATGTCTTATTTCTATTTATTTTTTCCAGAGAATTAATAGTTTGCTGTGAAGCAGCCAATCAGAACGCTCTAGAGAAGAAGCTTTATCGTGTTTAACTCTTGGAATCAAAGCCAGGTCCTCCGACACTGGGCCATCAGTAGGTCACTATTACTAAACTCACTCTGACTACATTCCAGCCACTTATGAGGAAAATGTCTAAGCCCTTATTGTTACTGGAAATAAAAACTGTGACCTGGTTACTTTCATCGTATCGGTTAATTTATCAGGCTCAGTTTCTTAGAACCGCTCAAAAAATTAAATGATCACCATGAAATTTACTTTAGACTCTTTTTCAGGACTTAATTGTTATGAAAAGTTTTTTTTTATTTAGATGATGACTCTTAATTCTCATTATTACCAGAAATCAGTTTATTTATTTTAAATCTATTTAAAGTTAAACCTTTGAGAATTTAGCTGAACCTCAGTTCATTTCTCGACTTAATCTGGGATTATAACAAAGAAAGGAGACGCAGGTTAGTCTGCTTTAAAATGCCTGCAGCTAGCCTGGGGTCAAAGGTCAAAGTTGATCCGTACCTGCCAATAGACCCTGTTGTGCCACCGTCTCTGACTGGAAACGATGGCTCCGACCTGGGACAGGCCGCGCCTGGCATCCAACATCCCAACATCCAGCTGCAGCAACCTCTCTGGGTGATTGCTGTTGGGCAGAACAGAAACATCCATCTGAGCTCTGCTGCTGCTCTGACTGCTAACAGCCTCCCAGCAGCTGGTCCGCCTGCTCAGTATTTATGAAGCAGGGTATTTATGACGCTGTATCACTTGCAGCTGGCGGTAACCTGACCCCATCATTGAACCTGATAGAACGGAGCCGTTCTGTGCAGAGAGGGGAGGCAGGGTCCACAGCATGGCGTCAGGTGACATCACGCCTGCCGCTACCTGAGGAAAGGTTAGCTGCAGCCGATTCTTCATGACAAACAGGATAACATCACTGGTGTTTGTTAAAGATGGTGATGCCCGTCTCTGAGCTCCGCCTTGGATCAGGGTCGTATTAATTACCCATCAGCCTTTGGTTTACAGCGTCCTGCAGGAATGAAGCAACAGGCCAAAGGAAACAGACGGCAGCAAATCTTTGGCAAACGCCAGAATCTCAGACACTGAAAAGCTTTTTTTCATTCATTGGCATTAAATCGTGTTTTATCTTTACTGTATAAACTGAACACTGATGATGTGAATGATGAGCATTAAGGTTAGACTCAGACTGCAGGTCAGAGAGACTAGTTCCTCCTAAAGACCTAATCTGAGCAGAGTGTCTGCAGCTCAATGATCTGATCTTTGGAGAAACCAAACAACCTCTCCACAGACGCATGGCCCAACACAGAAGAGCGCCCTCCTCTGGACAAGACTCTGCGCTACATCTACACCTGATGGACAAGGGACAATCTTTGGAGGACCAGAATGTCCACAAAGAAGACAGGTGGTTAGAGAAGAAGGAAGGAAGCCATCTATGTTAAGAAAGAAAAACCAACCTTAAACCAAGGGCTTTCAAAAACCTCTAATGCAGCGATAGAGTTGATTCCTTCCTGCTATCATCGCAGCCCCCCCCACCCCCCAACCCCTTTACAGGAGAACAGAAGACCTCACCTGTTCATCCAGGCCAACTATTCCCTCTAACGACCCCCCTTTCAGAGACATAGACAGGTATGGGGCATTGCAGGCTAACAAAGAAGCTAAACGACCCCCATTCCAAAGGGGGGGACCCGTTCATCTGTTTCTATCTGCATGTTTTCTAAACTAAAACCAGGCTTTGTTGGGCTGCTGGATAAAACCTGGAACTAAACGCTATTTCTGATATTTTGGATTGAAAAATCTTCCTGGATGGAAGAGAAACGTCTTCAGACTTGGAAACAAAGTCCAGAGGATTGAGTTTTACTTTTTTGGAATTGCAGATTGAACAGTTTCTATTTTCCGGCGACGTTCACACTGCAGGCCTCAAGCTTAGTTCAGATTTTTGGTGGAATCCGAATGTTTTGTGGCTTGTGTGTGTTTCTCACAAACGAAGATGCAGCACAGGCAGTGAGTCTGTGTTTGCAGGACTAGCAGCTGTTAGCGGTTTCCAGTCTGCAAAGCTCCTGAAGTTCTCCAACGACATCACCCTCTGGGTCTCCACTATTGACACTATGGAATCTTTCTGCTTCCTGGGAACTATCATCCCACAGGACCTAAAGGGGGGGCTGAACATCAACTCCCTCACCAAGAAAGCCCAGCAGAGGATGAACTTCCTGCAGCAGCTGGTGTCACCCGGTCTGCAGAGAAGATGATTGACTAAAATCCTCTCCAGGCTGTGTACGCCTCCAGGACTCTGAGGCCTGCAGGGAAGATTGTGGCTGATCCCCCCCACCCAGCCACAAACTATTTCAGTCCCTCCTCTCTGGCAGGAAGCTGCGCCCCATCAGGACCAAAGCTCACCTTCTTCCCATCTGCTACCAGGCCCAGAGACCCCCGCCTGCCTCTCTCCCTACCTCATTTAGGACCCAGAAGTTACACCAACACAGCATCTCCAGACCTCCTGCCTTACATTAATGAACAGTCTACTCTGTATATTATATATCTATATACTATATATTGTCTATAGCACAGGTATTAGCGGACCACGGTCCGGATCCGGACCCAACCTGATTTAAAACATTTATAAACTACAGCATGTTGTCCGACAGCAGTGTCTAACTTCACTTGCTCCTCTTCTCCTGTTAATACGGTAAAGCCCTGGGGAGCGTCCGGCTCCAGGCTGCACGTGATCCAAATGAGCCAATGAGCTGTCAGTCTGGGTTGCTGCTGCTGCTACTGTTAGACACAGCAGGCAAACCTGTGGCAAGCCGGGCGATGGGAAAGAAGGAGAAGACCATGAGAAAAAGAGAGCAGAGAAAGTGTGGACTGCTGGAAGAACTGCGGTGAACTGGTGAAAGAAAAGTGAAATGGCGTGCTCAAAGATGACCCTGCACATTTAGAGGATGTTTGGCTCAACCTGCTGCTGTGAAGCAGGATTCTCCACCATGAACAGAATCAACAATAAATCTGGATCCAGGCTCAAAATGAGCTCCTTGATATGTGCTTGAGAATGGCTTAGTCTCCGGTTAAACCCAGGTTTAAAGCCTTGCAGGGCAGCCTAAAGCCCACTGCCAGCATTAAGACAGAAAAAAGAAAGAAAAGAACAAACCATCAGTTCAGGGGTTTGAGAAAATATGGGAATCAGGAAATTATCTATAAACCAAACTGAACGATTGTTGATCTCTACTTTAAAAACAGTTTAGATTTTAAAATGGAAAAATTTTCTATTTCTTTTTTTTTATTGAAAAATTCAATGCATAACATGGATGCATAAACACCTCATTTTATTTCAGTGTTAAATTCTGTTTAAATTAACAGATTCTAATTAAAAATGTCTCTGGACCTTTTCTGGTTGATGATTTTCTTTATTCGGACCCTGATGAGTTTTAATTGGTGACTCCTCATATATAGTTTGTTTTCTATAGTATAGATCTATAAATCCTGTATTCTGGTTATATATATCTAGTTTCTCTGCACCATCAACATGAAGTCAAATTACTTTAAGTTCAAACCTGCCTATAAATAAACTGGATTCTGATCCTTCAGAAAATCAGAAAGAATATAAAACAGCATTCCAGTAAAAATTAAATATTACTGGTTTAAATTAGAAAATGAGAATAAAAGTGCAGACATGAAATAGAACAGTTGAAATAAAATATATCTTTAATTATATAAAAAAGAAAATCTAAATATATTTAGTTGTTAGTTGCATTTAGCGTTTAGTTTAGCAGAGGGAAGGAGGGGGAGCAGAGGGAGGGGAGGAGGAGAGGAGCGCGGGGGGGATGGCAGAGGGAGAGGGAGGGGGAGCAGAGGGAGGGGGAGGAGGAGCAGGGAGGGAGGGAGGGGTGAGGGAGCAGAGGGAGGGGTGAGGCAGAGCTGCGGTCGCTGCATCGCCGCTGCGCAGCTCTGATGCACAGAGATTGATGGCGATGCGGGATCAGGGCGAAAGGAGTAAAGTGAGCGATAAGCGGCTTTTAGCGGTTTAACCGTGAAGCCCACATTCAGATGGCGTCATCCAGGAACCGCAACCCGGACAGAAATTGGAGAAACGCGGCCTTAATGCGGTAAGAACATCCATTAATCTGTGCGTGACGATGCGGTGATCACATCCAGCTCAGCCTCCAGCTACTGCGGCAAGAAGTCCTTAGAGAGCAGATCCATTCGGTACCGAGAGGTTCACTGGTCCTCAGCAGAGCAGGAAGGATTCAGGAGGCCTCCATCCTCTGACTGTGACTGCAGAGGATGATGGAGGCTATGATGGAGGCTATGATGGAGGCTATGATGGAGGCTGCTTGATGGAGGCTATGATGGAGGCTGCATGATGGAGGCTACCTGATGGAGGCTGCATGATGGAGGCTATGATGGAGGCTATGATGGAGGCTATGATGGAGGCTATGATGGAGGCTGCATGATGGAGGCTGCATGATGGAGGCTACCTGATGGAGGCTGCATGATGGAGGCTACCTGATGGAGGCTGCATGATGGAGGCTATGATGGAGGCTATGATGGAGGCTATGATGGAGGCTATGATGGAGGCTATGATGGAGGCTGCATGATGGAGGCTGCATGATGGAGGCTACCTGATGGAGGCTGCATGATGGAGGCTACCTGATGGAGGCTATGATGGAGGCTATGATGGAGGCTATGATGGAGGCTGCATGATGGAGGCTGCATGATGGAGGCTGCATGATGGAGGCTACCTGATGGAGGCTGCATGATGGAGGCTATGATGGAGGCTGCATGATGGAGGCTGCATGATGGAGGCTACCTGATGGAGGCTACCTGATGGAGGCTGCATGATGGAGGCTGCATGATGGAGGCTGCATGATGGAGGCTGCATGATGGAGGCTACCTGATGGAGGCTACCTGATGGAGGCTGCATGATGGAGGCTGCATGATGGAGGCTACCTGATGGAGGCTACCTGATGGAGGCTGCATGATGGAGGCTGCATGATGGAGGCTACCTGATGGAGGCTACCTGATGGAGGCTACCTGATGGAGGCTGCATGATGGAGGCTACCTGATGGAGGCTACCTGATGGAGGCTGGATGATGGAGGCTGCATGATGGAGGCTGCATGATGGAGGCTGCATGATGGAGGCTACCTGATGGAGGCTACCTGATGGAGGCTACCTGATGGAGGCTGGATGATGGAGGCTGCATGATGGAAGCTACCTGATGGAGGCTGAATGATGGAGGCTGCATGATGGAGGCTATGATGGAGGCTGCATGATGGAGGCTATGATGGAGGCTGCATGATGGAGGCTACCTGATGGAGGCTACCTGATGGAGGCTGGATGATGGAGGCTGCATGATGGAGGCTACCTGATGGAGGCTACCTGATGGAGGCTGGATGATGGAGGCTGCATGATGGAAGCTACCTGATGGAGGCTGCATGATGGAGGCTGCATGATGGAGGCTGCATGATGGAGGCTATGATGGAGGCTGCATGATGGAGGCTGCATGATGGAGGCTACCTGATGGAGGCTACCTGATGGAGGCTGGATGATGGAGGCTGCATGATGGAGGCTGCATGATGGAGGCTGCATGATGGAGGCTAGCTGATGGAGGCTACCTGATGGAGGCTACCTGATGGAGGCTGCCTGATGGAGGCTACCTGATGGAGGCTACCTGATGGAGGCTGCCTGATGGAGGCTACCTGATGGAGGCTACCTGATGGAGGCTGCCTGATGGAGGCTACCTGATGGAGGCTGCCTGATGGAGGTTGTCTGATGGAGGCTACATGATGGAGGCTACCTGATGGAGGCTGCCTGATGAAGGCTGCATGATGGATGCTGCATGATGGAGGCTGCCTGATGGAGGCTGCATGATGGAGGCTATGATGGAGGCTACCTGATGGAGGCTGCATGATGGAGGCTATGATGGAGGCTACCTGATGGAGGCTGCATGATGAAGGCTGCATGATGGATGCTGCATGATGGAGGCTACCTGATGGAGGCTGCATGATGGAGGCTGCATGATGAAGGCTGCCTGGTGGAGGCTATGATGGAGGCTACCTGATGGAGGCTGCATGATGGAGGCTGCATGATGAAGGCTGCCTGGTGGAGGCTGTGATGGAGGTTACCTGATGGAGGCTTTCTGATGGAGGCTGCCTGATGGAGGCTGCATGATGGAGGTTATGATGGAGGCTTTCTGATGGAGGCTGAACGATGGAGGCTACCTGATGGAGGATGCCTAATGGAGGTTGCCTAATCGAGGCTGCATGACGGAGGTTATGATGGAGGCTATGATGGAGGTTGTCTGATGGAGCCTGCCTGATGGAGGCTATGATGGAGGCTATGATGGAGGTTGTCTGATGGAGGCTGCCTGATGGAGGCTGCCTGATGGAGGCTATGATGGAGGCTATGATGGAGGCTACCTGATGGAGGCTTTCTGATGGAGGTTGTCTGATGGAGGCTGCCTGATGGAGGCTGCCTGATGGAGGCTATGATGGAGGTTGTCTGATGGAGGCTACCTGATGGACGCTGCCTGATGGAGGCTACCTGATGGAGGCTGCCTGATGGAGGTTGTCTGATGGAGGCTACCTGATGGAGGCTACCTGATGGAGGTTGTCTGATGAAGGCTGCATGATGGAGGCTATGAAGGAGGCTATGATGGAGGTTGTCTGATGGAGGCTGAATGATGGAGGCTGAATGATGGAGGTTATGATGGAGGCTTTCTGATGGAGGCTGAACGATGGAGGCTACCTGATGGAGGTTGCCTAATGGAGGTTGCCTAATCGAGGCTGCATGACGGAGGTTATGATGGAGGCTATGATGGAGGTTGTCTGATGGAGGCTGCCTGATGGAGGCTATGATGGAGGCTACCTGATGGAGGCTTTCTGATGGAGGTTGTCTGATGGAGGCTGCCTGATGGAGGCTATGATGGAGGCTACCTGATGGAGGCTGTCTGATGGAGGCTACCTGATGGAGGCTGCCTGATGGAGGTTGTCTGATGGAGGCTACCTGATGGAGGCTACCTGATGGAGGTTGTCTGATGGAGGCTGCCTGATGGAGGCTATGATGGAGGCTATGATGGAGGTTGTCTGATGGAGGCTGAATGATGGAGGCTGAATGATGGAGGCTGAATGATGGAGGTTGCCTAATCGAGGCTGCATGACGGAGGTTATGATGGAGGCTATGATGGAGGTTGTCTGATGGAGGCTACCTGATGGAGGTTGTCTGATGGAGGCTGCCTGATGGAGGCTATGATGGAGGCTATGATGGAGGCTGCATGATGGAGGCTATGATGGAGGCTATGATGGAGGCTATGATGGAGGCTGCATGATGGAGGTTGCCTAATCGAGGCTGCATGACGGAGGTTATGATGGAGGCTATGATGGAGGTTGTCTGATGGAGGCTGCCTGATGGAGGCTATGATGGAGGCTATGATGGAGGCTACCTGATGGAGGCTTTCTGATGGAGGCTGCCTGATGGAGGCTATGATGGAGGTTGTCTGATGGAGGCTACCTGATGGAGGCTGCCTGATGGAGGCTACCTGATGGAGGCTGCCTGATGGAGGTTGTCTGATGGAGGCTACCTGATGGAGGCTGCCTGATGGAGGTTGTCTGATGGAGGCTACATGATGGAGGCTACCTGATGGAGGCTGCATGATGGAGGCTGCATGATGGAGGCTGCATGATGGAGGCTATGATGGAGGCTACCTGATGGAGGCTGCATGATGGAGGCTGCATGATGAAGGCTGCCTGGTGGAGGCTATGATGGAGGTTATGATGGAGGCTTTCTGATGGAGGCTGCCTGATGGAGGCTGCATGATGGAGGTTATGATGGAGGCTTTCTGATGGAGGCTGAACGATGGAGGCTACCTGATGGAGGTTGCCTAATGGAGGTTGCCTAATCGAGGCTGCATGACGGAGGTTATGATGGAGGCTATGATGGAGGTTGTCTGATGGAGGCTGCCTGATGGAGGCTATGATGGAGGCTATGATGGAGGCTACCTGATGGAGGCTTTCTGATGGAGGTTGTCTGATGGAGGCTGCCTGATGGAGGCTATGATGGAGGTTGTCTGATGGAGGCTACCTGATGGAGGTTGTCTGATGGAGGCTGCCTGATGGAGGCTATGATGGAGGCTATGATGGAGGTTGTCTGATGGAGGCTTTCTGATGGAGGCTGAATGATGAAGGCTGTGATGGAGGCTGCATGATGGAGGTTATGATGGAGGCTTTCTGATGGAGGCTGAATGATGGAGGCTGTGATGGAGGCTGCATGATGGAGGTTATGATGGAGGCTTTCTGATGGAGGCTTTCTGATGGAGGCTACCTGATGGAGGCTGCCTGATGGAGGCTGCCTGATGGAGGCTGTCTGATGGAGGCTGTGATGGAGGCTTTGATGGAGGTTACCTGATGGAGGCTGCCTGATGGAGGCTGCCTGATGGAGGCTGTCTGATGGAGGCTGTGATGGAGGCTATGATGGAGGTTACCTGATTGAGGCTTTCTGATGGAGGCTGCCTGATGGAGGTTGCCTGATGGAGGCTGCCTGATGGAGGCTGCCTGATGGAGGCTGTCTGATGGAGGCTGCCTGATGGAGGTTGCCTAATGGAGGTTGCCTAATCGAGGCTGCATGACGGAGGTTATGATGGAGGCTATGATGGAGGTTGTCTGATGGAGGTTGTCTGATGGAGGCTGTCTGATGGAGGCTGTCTGATGGAGGTTGCATGATGGAGGCTGCCTGATGGAGGCTGTGATTGAGGCTGCATGACGGAGGTTATGAAGGAGGCTTTCTGATGGAGGTTGCCTGATTGAGGCTGCATGACGGAGTTATGATGGAGGCTTTCTGATGGAGGTTGCCTAATCAAGGCTGCATGACGGAGGTTATGATGGAGGCTATGATGGAGGTTGTCTGATGGAGGCTGCCTGATGGAGGCTATGATGGAGGCTATGATGGAGGTTGTCTGATGGAGGCTTTCTGATGGAGGCTGAACAATGGAGGCTACCTGATGGAGGCTTTCTGATGGAGGCTGCCTGATGGAGGTTGCCTAATGGAGGTTGCCTAATGGAGGTTGCCTAATCGAGGCTGCATGACGGAGGTTATGATGGAGGTTGTCTGATGGAGGCTACCTGATGGAGGCTGCATGATGGAGGTTGTCTGATGGAGGCTGCCTGATGGAGGCTATGATGGAGGTTGTCTGATGGAGGCTGCATGATGGAGGCTGCCTGATGGAGGCTGCCTGATGGAGGCTATGATGGAGGTTGTCTGATGGAGGCTGAATGATGGAGGCTGTGATGGAGGCTGCATGATGGAGGCTTTCTGATGGAGGCTGAATGATGGAGGCTGCCTGATGGAGGCTGCATGATGGAGGCTTTCTGATGGAGGCTGAACGATGGAGGCTACCTGATGGAGGCTTTCTGATGGAGGCTGAACGATGGAGGCTACCTGATGGAGGTTGCCTAATGGAGGTTGCCTAATCGAGGCTGCATGACGGAGGTTATGATGGAGGCTATGATGGAGGTTGTCTGATGGAGGCTGTGATTGAGGTTACCTGATGAAGGCTGCCTGATTGAGGCTTTGATGGAGGCTACCTGATGGAGGCTGGATGATGGAGGCTGCCTGATGGAGGTTGCCTGATGGAGGCTGCCTGATGGAGGTTGCCTGATAGAGGCTTTGATGGAGGCTGCCTGATGGAGGTTGCCTAATGAAGGCTGCCTGATGGAGGCTGCATGATGGAGGCTGCCTGATGGAGGTTGCCTGATGGAGGCTGCTTGATGGAGGTTGCCTGATGGAGGTTGCCTGATGGAGGCTGCTTGATGGAGGCTGCATGATGGAGGCTGCCTGATGGAGGTTGTCTGATGGAGGCTGCATGATGGAGGCTGCATGATGGAGGCTGCCTGATGGAGGCTGCATGATGGAGGCTGCATGATGGAGGCTGCCTGATGGAGGCTGCATGATGGAGGCTGTCTGATGGAGGCTGCATGATGGAGGCTGCCTGATGGAGGCTGCATGATGGAGGCTGCATGATGGAGGCTGCCTGATGGAGGCTGCATGATGGAGGCTGCTTGATGGAGGCTGCATGATGGAGGCTGCATGATGGAGGTTGCCTGATGGAGGTTGTCTGATGGAGGCTGCATGATGGAGGCTGCATGATGGAGGCTGCCTGATGGAGGCTGTCTGATGGAGGCTGTGATGGAGGTTACCTGATGGAGGCTTTCTGATGGAGGTTGGCTAATCGAGGCTGCATGACGGAGGTTATGATGGAGGTTGTCTGATGGAGGCTACCTGATGGAGGCTGCATGATGGAGGTTGTCTGATGGAGGCTGCCTGATGGAGGCTGCCTGATGGAGGCTATGATGGAGGTTGTCTGATGGAGGCTGAATGATGGAGGCTGTGATGGAGGCTGAATGATGGAGGCTGCCTGATGGAGGCTGCATGATGGAGGTTATGATGGAGGCTTTCTGATGGAGGCTGAACGATGGAGGCTACCTGATGGAGGCTTTCTGATGGAGGCTGAACGATGGAGGCTACCTGATGGAGGTTGCCTAATGGAGGTTGCCTAATCGAGGCTGCATGACGGAGGCTATGATGGAGGTTGTCTGATGGAGGCTGTGATTGAGGTTACCTGATGAAGGCTGCCTGATTGAGGCTTTGATGGAGGCTACCTGATGGAGGCTGGATGATGGAGGCTGCCTGATGGAGGTTGCCTGATGGAGGCTGCCTGATGGAGGTTGCCTGATAGAGGCTTTGATGGAGGCTGCCTGATGGAGGTTGCCTAATGAAGGCTGCCTGATGGAGGCTGCATGATGGAGGCTGCCTGATGGAGGTTGCCTGATGGAGGCTGCTTGATGGAGGTTGCCTGATAGAGGTTGCCTGATGGAGGTTGCCTGATGGAGGCTGCTTGATGGAGGCTGTTTGATGGAGGTTGCCTGATGGAGGCTGCTTGATGGAGGTTGCCTGATGGAGGCTGCTTGATGGAGGTTGCCTGATAGAGGTTGCCTGATAGAGGTTGCCTGATGGAGGTTGCCTGATGGAGGCTGCTTGATGGAGGTTGCCTGATAGAGGTTGCCTGATGGAGGTTGCCTGATGGAGGTTGCCTGATGGAGGCTGCCTGATGGAGGTTGCCTGATGGAGGTTGCCTGATGGAGACTGCCTGATGGAGGTTGCCTAATGAAGGCTGCCTGATGGAGGCTGCATGATGGAGGCTGCCTGATGGAGGTTGCCTGATGGAGGCTGCTTGATGGAGGTTGCCTGATAGAGGTTGCCTGATGGAGGTTGCCTGATGGAGGCTGCCTGATGGAGGTTGCCTGATAGAGGTTGGCTGATGGAGGTTGCCTGATGGAGGTTGGCTGATGGAGGTTGGCTGATGGAAGCTGTGATTGAGGTTACCTGATGGAGGCTGCCTGATTGAGGCTTTGATGGAGGCAGCCTGGTGGAGGCTTTCTGATGGAGGCTGAATGATGGAGGCTGTGATGGAGGTTGCATGATGGAGGTTATGATGGAGGCTTTCTGATGGAGGCTGAACGATGGAGGCTGCCTGATGGAGGTTGCCTAATGGAGGTTGCCTAATCGAGGCTGCATGACGGAGGTTATGATGGAGGCTATGATGGAGGTTGTCTGATGGAGGCTGTCTGATGGAGGCTCAATGATGGAGGTTACCTGATGGAGGCTTTCTGATGGAGGCTGCCTGATGGAGGTTGCCTAATGGAGGTTGCCTAATCGAGGCTGCATGACGGAGGTTATGATGGAGGCTATGATGGAGGTTACCTGATGGAGGCTGCATGATGGAGGCTGCCTGATGGAGGTTGCCTGATGGAGGTTGCCTGATGGAGGCTGCCTGATGGAGGTTGCCTGATGGAGGCTGCCTGATGGAGGCTGCCTGATGGAGGTTGCCTGATGGAGGCTGCCTGATTGAGGTTGCCTGATGGAGGCTGCCTGATGGAGGCTGCCTGATGGAGGTTGCCTGATGGAGGCTGCCTGATGGAGGCTGCCTGATGGAGGCTGCCTGATGGAGGTTGCCTGATGGAGGCTGCCTGATGGAGGTTGCCTGATGGAGGCTGCCTGATGGAGGCTGCCTGATGGAGGTTGCCTGATGGAGGTTGCCTGATGGAGGCTATGATGGAGGCTACCTGATGGAGGTTGCCTGATGGAGGCTATGATGGAGGCTACCTGATGGAGGTTGCCTGGTGGAGGCTATGATGGAGGCTACCTGATGGAGGTTGCCTGATGGAGGCTGCCTGGTGGAGGCTATGATGGAGGCTGCCTGATGGAGGTTGCCTGATGGAGGCTGCCTGATTGAGGCTTTGATGGAGGCTGTCTGATGGAGGCTGCCTGATGGAGGCTGCATGATGGAGGCTGCCTGATGGAGGTTGCCTGATGGAGGCTGCATGATGGAGGCTGCCTGGTGGAGGCTACCTGATGGAGGCTGCATGATGGAGGCTGCCTGATGGAGGTTGCCTGATGGAGGCTGCCTGATGGAGGCTGCCTGATTGAGGCTTTGATGGAGGCTGCCTGATTGAGGCTTTGATGGAGGCTGTCTGATGGAGGCTGCCTAATGAAGGCTGCCTGGTGGAGGCTACCTGATGGAGGCTGCATGATGGAGGCTGCCTGATGGAGGTTGCCTGATGGAGGCTGGTTGATGGAGGTTGCCTGATAGAGGTTGCCTGATGGAGGTTGCCTGATGGAGGCTGCCTGATGGAGGTTGCCTGATGGAGGTTGGCTGATGGAGGTTGGCTGATGGAGGCTGCCTGATTGAGGCTGCATGACGGAGGTTATGATGGAGGCTTTCTGATGGAGGTTGCCTGATTGAGGCTGCATGACGGAGGTTATGATGGAGGCTATGATGGAGGCTTTCTGATGGAGGTTGCCTAATCGAGGCTGCATGACGGAGGTTATGATGGAGGCTATGATGGAGGTTGTCTGATGGAGGCTGCCTGATGGAGGCTATGATGGAGGCTATGATGGAGGTTGTCTGATGGAGGCTGAATGATGGAGGCTGTGATGGAGGCTGAATGATGGAGGCTGTGATGGAGGCTGCATGATGGAGGCTTTCTGATGGAGGCTGAATGATGGAGGCTGCCTGATGGAGGCTGCATGATGGAGGTTATGATGGAGGCTTTCTGATGGAGGCTGAACAATGGAGGCTACCTGATGGAGGCTTTCTGATGGAGGCTGCCTGATGGAGGTTGCCTAATGGAGGTTGCCTAATGGAGGTTGCCTAATCGAGGCTGCATGACGGAGGTTATGATTGAGGCTATGATGGAGGTTGTCTGATGGAGGCTGCCTGATGGAGGCTGCCTGATGGAGGCTATGATGGAGGTTGTCTGATGGAGACTGAATGATGAAGGCTGCATGATGGAGGCTTTCTGATGGAGGCTGAATGATGGAGGCTGCCTGATGGAGGCTGCATGATGGAGGTTATGATGGAGGCTTTCTGATGGAGGCTGAACGATGGAGGCTGCCTGATGGAGGCTATGATGGAGGTTGTCTGATGGAGACTGAATGATGGAGGCTGCATGATGGAGGCTTTCTGATGGAGGCTGAATGATGGAGGCTGCCTGATGGAGGCTGCATGATGGAGGTTATGATGGAGGCTTTCTGATGGAGGCTGAACGATGGAGGCTACCTGATGGAGGCTGAATGATGGAGGCTGAACGATGGAGGCTGTGATGGAGGCTGTGATGGAGGCTGCATGATGGAGGTTGCCTAATGGAGGCTGCCTGATGGAGGCTGCATGATGGAGGATATGATGGAGGCTTTCTGATGGAGGCTGAATGATGGAGGTTGCATGATGGAGGCTGTCTGATGGAGGCTGTGATGGAGGTTACCTGATGGAGGCTTTCTGATGGAGGCTGAATGATGGAGGTTGCATGATGGAGGCTGTCTGATGGAGGCTGTGATGGAGGTTACCTGATGGAGGCTTTCTGATGGAGGCTGCCTGATGGAGGTTGCCTAATGGAGGTTGCCTAATCGAGGCTGCATGACGGAGGTTATGATGGAGGCTATGATGGAGGTTGTCTGATGGAGGCTGTGATTGAGGTTACCTGATGAAGGCTGCCTGATTGAGGCTTTGATGGAGGCTACCTGATGGAGGCTGCATGATGGAGGCTGCCTGATGGAGGTTGCCTGATGGAGGCTGCCTGATGGAGGCTGCCTGATGGAGGCTGCCTGATGGAGGCTGCCTGATTGAGGCTTTGATGGAGGCTGCCTGATGGAGGTTGCCTAATGAAGGCTGCCTGGTGGAGGCTACCTGATGGAGGCTGCATGATGGAGGCTGCCTGATGGAGGCTGCCTGATTGAGGCTTTGATGGAGGCTGCCTGATGGAGGTTGCCTAATGAAGGCTGCCTGGTGGAGGCTACCTGATGGAGGCTGCATGATGGAGGCTGCCTGATGGAGGTTGCCTGATGGAGGTTGCCTGATGGAGGCTGCCTGATGGAGGCTGCCTGATGGAGGCTGCCTGATTGAGGCTTTGATGGAGGTTGCCTGATGGAGGCTGCCTGATGGAGGTTGCCTGATGGAGGCTGCCTGATGGAGGCTGCCTGATTGAGGCTTTAATGGAGGCTGCCTGATGGAGGTTGCCTAATGAAGGCTGCCTGGTGGAGGCTACCTGATGGAGGCTGCATGATGGAGGCTGCCTGATGGAGGTTGCCTGATGGAGGCTGCTTGATGGAGGTTGCCTGATAGAGGTTGCCTGATGGAGGTTGCCGGATGGAGGCTGCCTGATGGAGGTTGCCTGATAGAGGTTGGCTGATGGAGGTTGCCTGATGGAGGTTGGCTGATGGAGGTTTGCTGATGGAGTTTGCCTGATGGAGGTTGCCTGATGGAGGCTGTGTTTGAGGTTACCTGATGGAGGCTGCCTGATTGAGGCTTTGATGGAGGCTTCCTGGTGGAGGCTATGATGGAGGCTGAATGATGGAGGCTGTGATGGAGGCAGCATGATGGAGGTTATGATGGAGGCTTTCTGATGGAGGCTGAACGATGAAGGCTACCTGATGGAGGCTTTCTGATGGAGGCTGCCTGATGGAGGTTGCCTAATGGAGGTTGCCTAATCGAGGCTGCATGACGGAGGTTATGATGGAGGCTATGATGGAGGTTGTCTGATGGAGGCTGTGATTGAGGTTACCTGATGGAGGCTGCATGATGGAGGCTGCCTGATGGAGGTTGCCTGATGGAGGTTGCCTGATGGAGGCTGCCTGATGGAGGTTGCCTGATGGAGGCTGCCTGATGGAGGCTGCCTGATGGAGGCTGCCTGATGGAGGTTGCCTGATGGAGGCTGCCTGATGGAGGCTGCCTGATGGAGGTTGCCTGATGGAGGTTGCCTGATGGAGGCTGCCTGGTGGAGGCTGCCTGATGGATGTTGCCTGATGGAGGCTGCCTGATGGAGGTTGCCTGATGGAGGTTGCCTGATGGAGGCTGCCTGGTGGAGGCTACCTGATGGAGGTTGCCTGATGGAGGCTGCCTGATGGAGGTTGCCTGATAGAGGTTGCCTGATGGAGGCTGCCTGATGGAGGTTGCCTGATGGAGGTTGCCTGATGGAGGCTGCCTGATGGAGGTTGCCTGATGGAGGTTGCCTGATGGAGGCTGCCTGATGGAGGTTGCCTGATAGAGGTTGCCTGATGGAGGTTGCCTGATGGAGGCTGCCTGGTGGAGGCTATGATGGAGGCTACCTGATGGAGGTTGCCTGATGGAGGCTGCCTGATGGAGGTTGCCTGATAGAGGTTGCCTGATGGAGGTTGCCTGATGGAGGCTGCCTGATGGAGGTTGCCTGATGGAGGTTGCCTGATGGATGCATTCTGATGGAGGCTGCCTGATGGAGGTTGCCTGATGGAGGTTGCCTGATAGAGGTTGCCTGATGGAGGTTGCCTGATGGATGCATTCTGATGGAGGCTGCCTGATGGAGGCTGGAAGAGGAGTGGCTCTGTTTGCTTTTGGGACTCAGGAGTTGAGGAGTTTCAGACACATGGAGGATCTAGAGAAGCCAGTTGCTCTATCAGTCTGTTTCTGGTCTGTGGAAGGAAGCTGGAGTACCCAGAGAGAACCACGCTGCACAGAGAGAACATGCAGAAAGACCTGGGACCGGGAATCAAACCCAGAACCTTCATGCTTCTTGCTGTTCAGTCGACAGGGAAACAATATTCAGTGACAGAAAAAAGTTTCTCCTTTTGATTTCATCCGTCTTTAAATTGTTTAAATAAAACTATTTGGTGAATCGAATTCAAATAAATCTAGATTTACTAATTAATTCTAACGCATTCAATGAAAGTAAAGGAAATTAAAAGTTGAACTTACACGCAGTAAATTTGACATACAATCCGAGGTCATATTTAGAAGACCATAAAGTCTGTTTTTTAAAGGACCGCCTCTGTTTCCAGGGTCATCAAAGCCTGTCAATCAATCAAATCCACTTCTAAAACGTGTCACTTCCTGTTCTACATGCGTGGCTCGATGATGAGGTCACCCAATGGCCATGTTGGCCTGTTTGGAAGCTGAAGCTGCCGTGGTGATGTCATCACACGTCTTTATTACGAGGGTTTGATCTCACATGCCTTAAGAGTAACAGAGTCATTCTAACATCTAGAAAAGTATTCCGTAAAAATTCAAAAAGTATCCACTGGACTTGGTTTTCAAGATTTGAAGACGTTTCTCCACCTCTCCAGGAAGCTTTCTCAATTCAAATGTCTGGATCCGCAGTGAGTTTGAGTCTTATATGGACAAAGCCTTGTATCGCTTGGAAACATGCAATGGTAACCGATGAATGGGTCGTTAGTTCCATCGTTAGCCTGTAATATCTGAACCTGTCTATGATTCTAGGGGTCGGTCGTTAAAGGGGGGATTGCCATTAAGGGGGGGATTGTCTCCTGTAATACCTGAAACCCGTCTAAAGATCAGAGCATTCCTCGCTGCACTGAACAGCATATACAGTGGGTGGTGACTCACACCACCCACTGGAACACAATCTCTCAGTCATCAGAACCTTACAACACCGGGCAGAACATGTCCCTACTAAAACAGATGGGAAGCAAAAAGAACAGAAACACATCAAAGATGCTCTCCAAAACTGTGGATATCCAAACTGGGCTTTTATCAAATCAGCAAGGAAATCCAAAAGACACGCAACAGAAGACAGCGATGGGAAAATTAAACGCAAAAACATCACAATCCCTTATGTTGCTGGAGTGTCTGAAAAGCTCAAGAGGATTTTCTCCAAACACAAGATCCCAGTACATTTCAAGCCAAACCAAACCCTTAAACAGAGGCTAGTGCATCCGAAAGATAAAACCCCCAGACCAAATATGAGCGGAGTGGTATATGCTGTTCAGTGCAGCGAGGAATGCTCTGATCTTTATATTGGCGAAACAAAACAACCTCTCCGCAGACGCATGGCCCAACACAGAAGAGCGGCTGCCTCTGGACAAGACTCTGCAGTACACCTACACCTTATGGACAAAGGACATTCTTTTGAGGACCAGAATGTCCATATTCTAGATAAAGAAAATAGGTGGTTTGAGAGGGGCGTGAAGGAAGCCATCTATGTTAAGAGAGAAAAACCAACTTTAAACAGAGGTGGTGGACTCAGATTCCAGCTTCCAAAAACATACAATGCAATCATAGACATGATCCCTTCCAGATATCACCAAACCCCCCACCCCATCACAGAGGAACGAGGGACCCACCCGCCCCAGCCGGTGAACAATACCTCCTTAACGACCAACCCTTAACAATCATAGACGGGTTTCAGGTATTACAGGAGACAATCCCCCCCTTAATGGCAATCCCCCCTTTAACGACCGACCCCTAGAATCATAGACAGGTTCAGATATTACAGGCTAACGATGGAACTAACGACCCATTCATCGGTTACCATTGCATGTTTCCAAGCGATACAAGGCGTTGTCCATATAAGACTCAAACTCACTGCGGATCCAGACATTTGAATTGAGAAAGCTTCCTGGAAAGGTGGAGAAACGTCTTCAAATCTTGAAAACCAAGTCCAGTGGATACTTCTTGAATTTTTACGGAATGACTATGACCTGGATGACTGAGAACCTTCATCAGCATCTAGAAAAGTAGATCTAGGAGCAGTTCAACCCTAACTGTGAAAGACTCAAACCTTAGATTTTTTGTTCCTGAGGAACAACTGCGGCTCGTTATGAGCTTGATCTTCATGAACATGAGGTCAGCAGTGTTCTCTGAAGATCCCATCGCCTGCAGCCGCAAAATGAAAGAACATTCCAGCGAAGGCAGAGGAGGAGGAGGAGCAGAGCATCATAGAAACCACTGATGTAGAAAGCATGTGATGCAGCTGCAGGAATGAAGCATGCAGCCCATGTGAAGACGCCTCATTGCTCAACGCACCGTCGCAGGTTTCAGTCCCGGCCTGGTGACCTTTGACACCCAATCCTCAGACTATCCATCACTTTATAGATGGCTGTCCTGAAATAAGGAGCTTCTGCTTCTTAAGGCGGGTTTATCCTCAGAAACCAAGTGGTCTGCATGTGTCACAGTGAACGCAGATATGCCCCGCCCCTTCCGCAGACACTCTGCTGCACCTCTGCCAAACTGTACGTGACCGCAGACAGTATGCGTACTTCCTGTTTGGTTCCTTACCGGCTGGTTTTGTTTGTCTGACCGCCATTGTGGAAAACGACTGGTGAAGATGGAGCAGCTAGCAGAGTGAGGTGCGTGAGAACGCTGGGACCCTTCTTCCACCGTTCCCCCACTTACTCACCGCCTTAGCCGTATCTAGACCCAGAGCTAGTTCCTGATTGGCCCTCTGGCGTCGTGGCGTGTAATAACATAGCGCAGACCACGCTTCAATATTGGGCAGAAATCAAAAATATCTGCAACACGCTGCTGGGGGAGGATAAGCAGGCCTTTAGGTGCCCATCAGGGGAGTCATGGCCTAGTGCAGTGTTTTCCAATCCTGGTCCTCAAGGACTGGATGTTTCTGAGCTTCAGCAAAGCCTGATTCAGATGATTGCAGTTCAGCAAAGCCTGATAATCTGCTATCAATTGATCACAGGTGTGTGGAAGCTGTGAGACATCTAGAACATGCAGGGCAGGGTGCCTTGAGGACCAGGGTTGAAAAACACTGGCCTAGTGGTCAGAGCAGCTGGTGCTCTGAGAGGGTTGAAAGAACTTTTTACTCTAACTAACTTCAGCGTGTTTGACCGACCAATCACAGAGCAGATTCAGAGGCGCATCAGATGTTGGTAAAGTGAGCTTCTCAGGAGTGACGGCCAATCACACAAGAAAAGACAGAGGGCCAATCAGGAGCTTGTGGGCGGGTCTAAACTCAGGGAGGCGGGCTTCAGCTTGAGCTGCGGTTTTCCGCTTGGTCCTAGTGCTCGACCATTGTCCATGTACCGTAGGGTTACACTGTTTTTGGACAGTGAAACTTGTCAGGGACCAAACGGTCTTTTATAAAAGCGCAGGGGGCGTGTCCCCTCCATTCCCCCCAAAATGACTTCCATGGTTCATTAACGTAGATTATCTAAAATGGCGGAATCATTATGGAGATGGATTATATGTTTTCATCCTTATGTTTTTCCTTTTTATGGAAAAAGAAAACAAACAAATAAACAAACTTTAGGGGATTATCACGACACTGGAGTTTATTTCTTGGTTATTAAAACTGGATATTTCTTTTCTGTGGAGTCTTACGGATAAAATTAGCCTCTTTCTGCCATAGTCGCTTGTGTTTTGAATTGCCAGAACAGAAAAACAAGGTAGGATTGAAAAGATGATAAATTCCGAGTTGATTATTAGTTATTGGTGTTTGTAGCGTATGGTTGGCTTATATTTGAGTTGATGGTCATTCTCCTTAAGATTACCTGACTCTAAAGAGGTTCCACATTAATATGAGAGTGATGTTGATGCAGAGATAAATGTGAAGTAAAAAGGTACAGATGTTGCGCTGACAGAGCAGACTGGACTTCTAGAGGAAGCTTAGGTCCTTCAGAGGTTGCAGATCTTCTATCAGTCTGATATTTATGTGATTTAGTGAGAAGTTGGAATCAGAAAGGTTTTTATTTCTTCAGACATGCCTGTAATCTATGTAATGGGTTAGCTTCATCTGGATTATAGACAGATATAGCTGGGTATCATCAGCATAACAGTGGAAATTAATCCCATGCTGTCTAATAACTCTACCGATTGGGAGCATGTATAAAGTAAAGAGAATTGGTCCTAGCACTGATCCCTGTGGTACTCCACAGGTAACCTTTGAGCGTGTTGAAGATCTATCATTAACATGAAAAACTGAATTCGATCAGATAGATAAGATTTAAACCAGTCTAGTGCTGTTCCTTTAATTCCAACAAAATATTCAAGTCTTTCTAAAAGAATATTATGGTCAACTGGATCAAATGCAGCACTGAGATCCAACAGGACGAGCACAGATACAAGTCCATTATCTGAGGCCATGAGAATATCATTGGTAATAAAAAGGTCATTCAGAAACACTGACAGAATTATGGCAGGTTCGTTTCTATAACAAGTTTTTCTCTGATTCCAGTAAACAGGAAAGAAGAAACAGTATTTCCATTAATTAACATCTCTGACTGCTTAACTGTTAGCAGCCCAGCTTTAACCATCTTTATGTTATTAACGCTGTCATTAGCGTGAGAATTACAGGACCGATCCAGAGGAGGATTAATAATAGTTGCATAGATAAAATGATAAATACATTTTAAATGAATGGGAGTCAGTTTTAGTCCTTTAATGAAGGCCAGCTCTAAGGTTTCATCCTCAGCATTTAAAGAACCTCAATCACACCATTTTATTTCCTTGCCAGGCTTTGTAGAACCCATCGCTTCGCTAAAAGCTCTCTGCTTTGTTGGTCATCAAGCACCAACAAAGCACAGCTTTCTGCACGGAGCACAATGCAGTCCTCATACTCCTCGCTAATTTAAGTAGCGTGCAGTGTATTGTAGAAAAATGTTGGATAGTCCTGGAAGTTGCATTCCAAGTCTGCTCAAACAACATATCTTACAAACACTGTCAAGGTGTTATTATTTAAAGGAAATAACATGAAACATTTCAGATGGCGCTAAATGCTGGCAGGATCCAGTCAGACTGTAGAATTAGGTTGCCTTGGGGCGGGGGGGGGGAGGTTCCAGTGTTCCACGCCATTCCTGACGGATCCACATGAAAACGTGCTCTGATTGCTCGCTGACCGGAACGCCACCATTGTTCTGTTGAAGACGTGGGATCCATTATCTCTCTGCTGAGCTGTCTTTACCAGCTGGTAACAACGGTTGATGATAATGCTAACCTTCATGCTAACGATCAAACGTTCACTCTTCCCTCAGAAAGCAGGGCAGCGGCGCCTGTGGCTGTGCCGTTTGGTAGAAATGAAAGTTCTGGTTTTGTTTTGTTTTTAATCTGGATGAATATCAGCAGCTTTTCTCAGACAGTATTTTTTATGTCAAACAGTATGTGATTGACACAAGTTGGGAAAATTTAGCAAACTAATAAGATTATAGTTAGAAATCAATTCAGTTGAAAAATACTTTGTTATTCCCAAAGGGAAACTAAATGTTGCAGAAACTCTGAGCTTAATGTAGATGTTGATACTGTAGGCTGGAAGCCTCTCCTGTAGAGGTCTGTCTGCAGCGGACCTATAGAAGCTTCTGACTGAAGACCCTCTGTTGACGCTCCACACACTAGCCACCAGAAGTGGGGGTGCTGCAGCACCCCCTAGTGGCGAGAGGGGATCTTTTAAAAATACACATTTTATAAATTTCTTATGAATATTTGGGAAATTATTTTGACTTTTTTTATTTTACTACTTGGCTTTTAATTTAATTATTTTGGGGCCTAATCAACACAAGTTCACAGATGTTACGTTGTCATGGCAACATCAAGCAAGCTAGTGGTCGCTGTAAAGAGGTGTCTCGCTGGCGGCAGCAGCAGTCGGAAACCAGCATCTGGGCTGCAGTGATGAATCTTCTCGCCAACATGTCCTCCATCTGTTGGTCTCTAACTCTGCCAACCCCCCTCCTCTGAGCTTCCCAGTCCTCTTTAAATGTCTGCCTGCTGGTACGGTCAGAGAGACGCTGGAGTCTGAGCTATGATCCTGCAGCCATGTTTCAGTCAAACACATCATGCTGCATTGCTGATGGGTCCTTGCTGGGACTGGGAGTTCTTCTAAGATGTTTCCTAAAGATCTACATTGGCCATGATGACTGATGGAAGAGATATTTTAAATTTCTTCTTGCTCTCTCTTCTCCTTGCTACTTGCATCCCGGCACCTCCTTTTTAAACTCTGTTGGTACTTGAAGTAGTTAAAGTATTTTTTCAGCTTTAGAGATGTCAGATAAACATTTAAAAGTGATGACTAACGTAAACTGCCAAAGGTCTTAAAAACTGACCCTCTGACCTAAAGTAGCAGAATTGCTCGTGGCTGTTGGCGCGGACCTCAGAGAGACGTTGTTCATGTGTTTGGAGGATTCTACCAATGTACCAACTTTCAAATGTCTACGTCGCACCGATTGGCCGATCTTTGGTTTAGCGCGGACTGCAGAGCTGTTTAGCCATCATCCATTTTAACACCACTGAAATATGAGCTGCTCCATTTTGTGCCTGTTTGTCTTTGAACTCCAACAGTGCGGCTGTGCTGTGGCACACTTTGTAGCCGTCTGGGTACTCCTGCTTCCTCCCACATCCAGACATGATTGGTTGATGAGTGTTAAAAGGGCCAATAATACTTTGACCCAATGTGTGTGCGCTGTTGTTTGTCCTGTTTTTTCCCTGTGATTGGCTTAATACCAGTTTTTCAATGCTGGTCACCAGCTGTATAAAGCTGACTTAACATCTAGATTCATTTATTTGGTGGGTGATTCAATACTCTCTGTGTTATAGTGTATAATTATTTTTTCTGGTATCCCCTAAAATAGTCTCATAGATAATGACATTGAAATTTATTGTAATATGTCTCCATGTTAAATAAGCAGAGAGAAATGTTTGATTTCTGTTTTTGCTTCTTCCACAGGCAACCACAATACTGAGGCAAATTCATGGAGAAAAATAAAGGAATCCCTTTAAGATGACACGTACAGACCCTCCTGATATACTGGGATCAACTGTGCATCGAGACATAAAAGTTATTCCTATATCTTCCCACTATAAGTCATTGCAGCCCTCTGCACAATGTGATTTCACACACTCTACCACACTGGAGGAAAGTAAAAGCAAAAGTAGTAAGAGGCACTGTCGGACCTTTGACTATAAGTCATTGGAGTTTCCCAGATCACACAAGTCCTCCATGGAGTCTCCATACAGAAAAGCTGACAGGCATGCAGCCAACCCAGATGTGGCCTGGAACGCCCTGGGCCGCCAGCAGAGATATCGTTTTTCTGCTCCGGACATTTTCAGTGATAAATTTCCTCCTCAATCAGTGGCTGCAGAAAGGGTGAGCGAAGTCGTTGTTCCTGAAAACAGAAGAAGGACCAGGTCAAAAAGTGCCTCTCGGGCTCAAACAGGCCTCACTCCTGTGGCTTTTGAAGGATCCTCATCATCAGGAAGGAAAGGAAGAGAGTCCCAAAGAGCTCAGAGAGACTCTCGCTGGAGAGCAGAAGCATCGCCACACAGGGATTCATCTTATGCAGCAACAAGGACTCACATGCGTGATGTACATCCTATTAAACTGCAGCCCCAAATTGGTGACACCAGTAGATATTCACCTCACTACACCTCTGATAAATGTGAGGATGGAAGTCTGGATAAACCAGCAACTAGCCCACATGTCAGGTGTCGGGTGGACATCAAGCCTGACGATGCAGCATTCCATCAATCGGCTCGGAAACAGTCAACAGCTGCAATGGACATACCCTGGCAGAGACACCACAGTGCTGGGAGGAGTCTGACTGTGCCACGTCATTTCTCCTACTCCAGAACACCAACCCCCACCGACTCAATGGGAGCAGAAAGTAGGCAAGCGTATCAATATTCCCGCAGCATGCCAAACAATTACCTGCAACACATGGAGCTTCCTTTGCAAAGAATGCCTTCTTCTGGTGATTATTATGGTAGAGAGCATAGAGCTCACTCCAGCCCTAACGTGCCAACCAAATTCTTTTATGCAGATGATGCAGCCAGATACGTCGCTGCTCCTGGTCCAAAACCAGGTCCTTTTTATCACGATCAGCGTTATGTACCAGGCAAAGCAAATCCCACAAAAGTACAATATGTGCAAGATCCAAGGACACGAATAGTACATGCTGTAGCGACTAGACCATATTATTCTGAAATGGAGCCCTACCCATATTCGGTGCAGACAGGGTATCCCAAACCATATGCTGCAAGTGAACCAGGACCATACATCATAAGTACACCCCCCACAAGTATATTGTATCGTGATGATCCAAGAACTTATCAAATTCAGACAGTACAGCCAAGGTTTTTTTATTCTAGTGACATGTATGCAGTGCCTCCAGAGCACCATGTCCCAGCAAGGGCATACTATACGGAAGGTCGGAGACATGCTAGAGTCATTCCACCACAAACCGATGACTGGTACGGCTCTGATGCATCTGGTTATTCCACCAATCCAGCGTCATACGTATCTCAGATGACTCCAACTAGAGTCCAACAAGAGCCCGTGCCAAATCCATGGTACACCAACCCATGTGTAGAACCTCAAAAAATAGGCACTGATTCCAAATCTTATTCAAGGTCTTGGGACAATATCCTCAACTCACGTGTAGAAAGAGAACAACCTCTTCCTGTACAGAGAGGTCAGAGCTATGACGATCTTCTGGACTCCAGGAAACCTTCCACAGTCACAGGTGACAAACCTCAACCAGTGGTAGTCAATCTTTCTAGTTCACCAAGACGCTATGCAGCCTTATCTGTGTCTGATAGCTCACTCATTGACAAAAGCCCAACAGAGATTTCAAAAAGCCCCTCAAGTAAGCTCCGGTTTGTTACTCCTGAGATAACGATCACTGATAATGACATGAGGCCAGGTAATCTTAACAAGGCTGAAGGACGGTCCGCCAGTTGGGATATTCTTGACTCCAGAAACGCTGACGGTTTAGAGCTGCATGATTTCAAAAGTTCAACCAAAGAAAAGACACATGACAATGCCTCGCTTCAGCAAAGCCTTGAGCAGCTCGACGAACTCCTAGCAGATCTTGTGACTGACTACAAGCCTCCCAGCAGACGAACAAGTGAGGAGATTTTGGATCAGTTAAAGAAGTTAATTGATGAAGAAGAAGCGGTATCTTTGTCCAGAAAATTCTCGAAGGCCGATCCGGACGAACCACCACCTCTGGACAAGCAGCCGACTTCAATCAAAATGAATCCTGATGTTTTTCGTGAGATGGATGGGGCAGCTGATGCAATGAAAAGCGCAGAGGAGTGCTCTCCAGATCAGAGCCCAGATGAGGATGATACAATGATGTGCTCCAACAACAAGTGCCGTAGAACAGAGACCTTATTCAATGCTTGTCTTTACTTTAAGTCATGCCACAGCTGTTACACCTACTACTGCTCCAGGAACTGTCGTAGAGAGGATTGGGACATACATAAAGAAAGCTGCTTGTATGGGAGGATTGGAAGCACGTGCCGCCATATTATAAAACACTGCCGGGAGACTGTTGAAGTCCACAAAGCTTTCTCCCGTATTGCGAAGGTTGGCTACCTTTCTCGAGGAAGAGGGGTTCTCTTCCTTGGTTTTCCAAACCCTTCTTCATCCAGTAGCTTCCTGCAGTATGGCCTGAACAGTTTACCAATGTCTCCTACATACCTGTCTCTTCGTGAGCTTGAAAGCTTTAAGGACAACCTGGGTGAGTACTGCAATGAGCTGCAGGAGGCTGGCAACGAGTATGACCCCAACGAATGTTTCATCTTGAATGTATCCATCGCCGTGGGTGAGCAGCTGCCCGATGGACCGTCGCCAAGGAATCAAGCCCCGACAGTTCGAAAATATGCAAAAATTGCATTGGCTTCCTTTAGTCCAGAGAGGAAGGTTCACAAGAAAGAGAGTGACATGGAAACACTGATCCTTACTCCCCCCCCGGGAACCGCAGATATCGACATGGAAGGAGAAGAAGGTCGGAAGGCACGAGAAATTTGTTTTATCAACATACAGCGAGAGCTGAGAATGCGAGGGGTTTTCCTACGCCATGAGTACCCAAACGTGTATCAGCACCTCTGTGAGTTTGTGGAGAGCAACAGAAGGTTCACACCCACCACCATTTACCCAATTGATAAGCGGACTGGTAAACAGTTCATGTGCATGATCATGGCTGCCTCTGAGCCCAGAACCTTGGACTGGGTGGGCACACCGCATCTCCTGGATGACATCATTTAATGACAGATATATGTGTACAGAAATACAGAAAAGAAAATGTTGCACATAGTTCTATTGGTCCGCCTGTAAACAGTGATGTATGATGCAACAGCAGATTTTTTAAAATCAGAATTGAATACGTCCATGGCTGCTAGGTCAGTATTATTTATCAGAATATTAATTATCAGGTGCAGAAGTCCAGTATATTAGGTATTTATGTTAATCCTAAAGAAAATGCTTTAAGCCCACTCAGTCATTTTCCTGGTTCTGTACTGTTACTTTCAGTAGGGATTATTTTATCTGACATGTAGTTTGTTATTATCTCCAAAGCTAAGGATTATTGTTTTATTCTGAGCCTTTTTACATCTGTGAGTACAACATGGATATTTTCATATCTAACTTTATAGGTGTGACATGCTGGAAAAATGAAACATTATTTTCTTAGCAACACAAATACTTTCTATGCAAAGTTATTTCATCAATCAAGAACCACATTCCTGCAGGTGGAGCATCTGCTATATCATCTATGACATATATCTATTTATCTATACATAGAAAGATAATTATCTAATACATCTGTGAAGAAGTTAGATTTTTGATGGCACTATAAAGTCTTATAACGCTTAAATGATGACTAGAAAAAGGATATTAGTTGTGCTGCTTGTTGCACAGACTATAATAATCAGAGGAAAGTAATATATGTATATATGAAAGATCAATGGACTCTTCTGTCCAAAGGCAGACTAACAGAAGCTCATATCAGTTTTTTCTTTAAGTTTATTTTGCTCTGCAGAATTAGCAGAGCAATGCGGTACTTGGAACCCTTGAGAGCGGTCGTCATGGTGCCAGTTACAGGCGTGGGCCTGAACGCTTCACTTCAAACACTGTGAATAGTGAAAGTAACGGAAAACGCAACCTGGTCAAACGCCAACATATGATGCAAGTTCTTAGACAGTTTTATCAGTCGTCTTTATCGATATTTTCATAAACTATAGGAGGTTTTTGTCCTTTAAACCAAGTAAGCCAGACGTTGGCTCGGTAGCTGTATGCTAGGCTTCTACGGTAGGAACAGAATAAGTTAGCTGTGTATTCGTGCTGAATTAGGTTTATTGTAAGTATAATGTCCTTTTTGGTTCATTAGAGGCAAACATGATGGATGTTTGATGAAAGCACTCGGCCATTCATCTGTTACCCGTGTGTTTGTAGCATTCTCCGAATGTCCCACCTTGAATATTTGAAAAATGCTTGAATTTATTGTGACTGAATGCTAATATTCCTAAAGGTCTAAAGGCGGTCGGGCTGTCAGCGTCTGATACAGACCGGCCTTAGCAGATATGTCCATTTGTTATCCTCATTCCTTCTCACCGTCCCTCACAATCTGCAACACAAAGTACGGTGAAAACCTGGAAACCTTTTCTAGAAAATGTTCTGTAGAAAGTTCCTGAAAAGTCTGACTGCATGTGATCTAATTCCTCTTCCCTAACCGCAAAAAAAAGCTTGATGAATGGGCTTGTGAAAATGAATACAATGCTGTGAAAGATCTGTTTTTATTATCTACCATGTTAAACACAAACAATAAGAGACCTCACTAGAAGATCCTGTAATCTTGTATTTTTTATACTTTCAACATGTGTGTGTGTCAGTTTATAAACCATGTCCAATAAACGGAACAGGAACTGCCTTCTCTATTTTCTCAAAGGGACGTTTGTTCAAGCCTGGCAGTCTGGATTATTAATCCAGCTCTTTGAGAGAAAAACTGGGAGATTAGCAGCAAGACGGTTTTCTTTGTTGGCCAATGAATGACGTCTGATTTAAAGGTAACGTCTTTATCACTGGAGGGATCAGACTGTGAGTTTGATGAATCTTCATAGAGTCTAATAAATGACTGGGAGGCGTCGCAGGAAATCAGATTTTCCTCCAAAGATCTGCATTTGTTTGGTGATGCAGCTTAAAGACGTCTTTAAAATGATTTTATCCTTAAGATGTTGAAGAGCATTCTTTGCTCCTCTAAACCTCAGCAGCAACAGATTATTAAATGCTTTCATTATTTTAACCAACATTTCCTCTAGACCTCAAACTGGACCTTGTTTAATCTACATTTTCAGCATTGAGGATCGTTTTTCCCTTTCTGATGCTGCATAATGAACTGCCATCTTTTATCTCCTGAGGAGGAGGAGCTGAAGTTCAGATTAAATCTACGTATTTTTCCTTACCGTCTGACCCTCATTCAGACTAATTCATATCAAATTAATTTCCAGATTATTGCGAGATGATAATCAGAGATAAAAAATACAGCCAAGAAAATAATGCTTTGCTTTTAAACCGTCTGCAGGATATATTCTCCCTTTGAATCCATCTGTGGATGTGGAAGGTAAACTTTAATAAAACTCGTTCTGAAGCTTCAAAGGCTTCTGGGTGAGAAGAAAGACCTTCAGAGAGCAGAGATTGTAAATGTTGTGTTTTCAGACATGTCTGATGAAACTGAACATTTTGAGCTTTGATAATGATCATCAAATACGTTCATCACAGTCATAAATTAATGGGAGTGGCTTTGCTTCAGAAGAGGCTGGTACTTCAAACAGATGACTTCATGAGAAGAACGTGTGGACAGACTGGCCATGAAGGTAAAGATGAGATGAAAGCATGTGAGACAGCAGCTGACCGGCCACACATTTTCTGTCAGGAGGAATGGGCCAAAATTCCAGCAAGCTGTTGAAGGGAACCCAGGCCCACCCAGTGAGACCAAATACTAAGGTAACCATTTCTAACCTCAGAAAGGTCAAACTTAGATCCAGGCCCAGAAAAACAAAACAATGAGTCTCAAATGTGAAACACAATATGAATACACATTGTGGATTAACCGATCTATCTTCAAGCATAACACAACAACCATGCAGTTTTACCAGCTTTGGTTATTCAATTCTATTCAGTTTATTTCTATAGCTCCAATTCACATCATGTCATCTCAGGTCACTTTCCAGTTCACCAGATCATCCAGTCAGATTGATTCAAAGTTTTCTATCTAAGGAAAACCAGCTGATTGCATCGACTCATTGACTCTTCAGCAATCCCTCACACTAAGCATGCTTGTAGCGACAGTGGAGAGGAAAAACTCCCTTTGAACAGGAAGAAACCTCCAGCAGAACCAGGCTCAGTGTGAGCGGCCATCTGCTGAGGCCCACTGGGGTTCAAGGAGACAGAAGCAGACATAGAAAAAGAAGCATAGATACAAAAGGCAACTGTCAACCAGCTCCACAGGCGGCCCCGTCCAGGAAACACACAGCCAGGCAGACGAGCTCCGAGCCAGCTCCCATGACAGAGGATGAAGAGAGCACATCCAGTTAGTCACAGTCAGAGAAACAGGACTACACTGGAAAACAGGCCAAGCTCCAGCATCTAGAAACAAAGGTGTTGATGGCAGCAGCACAGCTGATATTTCTCTCCAGGATGGAGTCACAGCCAAACAGGAACAGACCAGATGAAGCTACTATGAGAAAAAGCAGAGAGAGCAGAACGTTAGAGATTGAACTAACAGATTCTGCAGAGTGGGAGAATAGAGATAGAATGAAGCAGAATGATGAAAAAGGGGTCCCTATGTCCTCCAGCAGTCTAAGCCTATAGCAGCAGAACTATAGAGATAGCTCAGGATAACCTGAGCCACTCTAACTAGAAGCTTTATGAAAAAGGAAAGTTGTAAGCCTAGCCTTAAAAGTAGACAGGGTGTCTGCCTCACGGACTAAAACTGATAGTTGGTTCCACAGGAGAGGAGCCTGAGAACTAAAAGATCTGTA
The DNA here is from genome assembly GCF_016077235.1 of Cyprinodon tularosa. NCBI lineage: Eukaryota > Metazoa > Chordata > Actinopteri > Cyprinodontiformes > Cyprinodontidae > Cyprinodon > Cyprinodon tularosa. The sequence goes on from NW_024039541.1 coordinate 212,027, forward strand.
ATGGATATGTAATAAAGATATGTAATGGGTTAGCTTCATCTGGATTATAGACAGATATAGCTGGGTATCATCAGCATAACAGTGGAAATTAATCCCATGCTGTCTAATAATTCTACCAATTGGGAGCATGTATAAAGTAAAGAGAATTGGTCCTAGCACTGATCCCTGTGGTACTCCAAAGGTAACCTTTGAGCATGAGGAAGATCTATCATTAACATGAACAAACTGAAATCGATCAGATAGATCAGATTTAAACCAGTCTAGAGCTGTTCCTTTAATTCCAACAAAATATTCAAGTCTTTCTAAAAGAATATTATGGTCAACTGTATCAAATGCAGCACTGAGATCCAACAGGACGAGCACAGATACAAGTCCATTATCTGAGGCCATGAGAATATCATTAGTGACTTTCACCAGAGCTGTTTCAGTGCTATGATGAGCTCTAAAGCCAGACTGAAACTCTTCAAAAAGTTCATTATGGTGGAAGTGATCGCAAACTTGTTTGGCAACTACTTTCTCAAGAATTTTGGATAAGAAAGGAAGATTGGATATAGGTCTATAATTGACCAAGTCATCTGGGTCAAGAGACGGTTTCTTAAGCAGAGGTTTAATTACAGCAATCTAAAAAGCTTTAGGTACATATCCCTGTAACAGAGATAGATTAATCACATCTAAAATGGAGGAGGAGATCAAAGGGAATACCTCCTTAAATAACCTGGTTGGAACTGGATCTAACATCCAAGTTGAAGGCTTAGATGAAGACAATAGTTTTGCTAACTCTGAAAGTTCAACTGGATCAAAGCAGTCTAAACACGGTTCAGATTCCATGACTACCTCAGATGCTGCCCCCCCCCCCCCCCCCCCCCCCTTCAGAGACAAACCAATAGCGGATAGAGGAGTGCTTATGATCTTATTTTTAACAAGATCAATCTTATTTATAAAGAATCCCATAAAATCATTGCTGCTAAGAGCAGGTGGAATGGACGGTTCAACAGAGCTATGGCTCTGGGTGAGTTTGGCAACTGGATTAAAAAGAAATCTAGGATTATTCTTATTCTCCTCTATTAATGAGGAGAAGTATGCTGCTCTTGCTTTACAAAGAGTCCTCTTATACAGCAGTAAACCATTTTTCCAGACTAAGAAGGACTCCCGCAGGTCTGTGGAGCGATATTTTCTCTCCAGTTTCCTAGCATTTAGCTTTAAAGTGTGCAGCTCTGCATTAAACCAAAGAAGCAAGCTTTCTATTTTTAAAGCTGTAAGCTCTAAGATGTACTTATGGAAGTTCTTTATTACAAACATTATGGCTATGCCCTCTTTATCCAGTGGGAAGTATCTCTTCTCGGCTGGTGTCAGCGTGCATGATATAAAACCTAAGGGTTTCTCACTGCCATCTTCCATGATATGGGACAAGACGGCACCTACTCCGTATGGTGAGGCGTTGCATGCCAGTACCAACTGTGTCTGCTGAGTAGTGACTCAGGACTTTAGCTGATTTCAGCATCTGTTTTGATAATCAAAAAGCATCTTCGTGCTGGGCTTATCTGGACTAGCAAACCCAAGAACGCCTTCTGTTCTCCCACCATGGAAGGCGTGTCAGCTGGATTGATGAGAACCTCAAAGTATTCCTTCCAACGTCTAACAATGTTGCCTCCCAGGGTCAGCTGCTCCCCACTCCCTCTGAAAACCATGTTAGCAAAGCACTGCATTCCCCTGGAGGAAAGGTAGGGTTTTCCAGAATCACTTTAGGGCCTAGCAATGGACTCTCTCCATGGCTCCTTCAAACTCCTCCCAGCCTCAACAACTGCCCAGACAGCCGTGTACTTGGCCTCGTGATACCTGCTTGCTGACTCAGGAGTCAGTCAGGCTGGACTCCACCTTCAGCTTTACAGAATCCCTTACTGCTGATGTTCACCACTGGGTTAAGAACTGCTGCCATGACAGGCACAGCAGATCTTATGGGAACAGCCACAGGCTCCCAGAGGAGGGAGTTCAACATATAGCGGACCGAGGGCTCCAGACGTTCCCAGCCGAACCTCTGGTTCTATCCTTCTCTTTCAGTGGTGGACAGCTCCGCCCCCTGGGCCCACTGTGGGATGGCCTCATGTGGCTCCTTCAGGCTGGGCTTCTGCTCTTCATTTAGGCTGTTGGCCTTGGGTTATTCAGCTCAGATTGTACCATCTTACTCACCTTAGTAGCTGTAACAATATGACCAAAATGTAGTTTGGAACACGTTTAATTACTCGGTTACTGCTGAATGGAATATACAGTACAGACCAAAAGTTTGGACACGCCTTCTCATTCAAAGAGTTTCCTTTATTTTCATCACTATGAACATTGTAAATTCACACTGAAGGCATCAAAAATATTAACGTGGAATTATATACTTAATACGAAAATGTGAAACATCTGAAAATCTGTCTGATGTTCCAGGTTCTTCAAAGCAGCCTCCTTTAGCTTTGATCACTGCTTCGCTCACTCCTGGCGTTCTCTTGATGAGCTTCCAGAGGCCGTCGCCTGAAATGATCTTCCAACAGTCATGAAGGAGTTCCCAGAGATGCTGAGCACCTGTTGGCCCTTTGCCTTCACCCTGTGGTCCAGCTCATCCCAGACCATCTGGACTGGTTTCAGGACCGGTGATGGTGGAGGCCAGGTCATCTGGTGCAGCATCCTATCACACTGGAGGCGTGTTTGGGCTCATTGTCCTGCTGAAAAGTAAATGATGGTCCAACTAAACGCAACCCGGATGGAAGAGGCTGTGGAATCCATGCTGGGTCAGGATGCCTTCAATTTTGAATAAATCCCCAAAAGTGTCACCAGCAAAGCATCCCCACACCATCACACCTCCCCCTCCATGCTTCACTGTGGGAACCATGAGTCCATCTGTTCAACTTTTCTGTATCACAAAGACACAATGGTTGGAACCAAAGATCTCATATTTGGACTCATCAGACCAAAGCCCAGATTTCCACCAGTCTAAAGTCCGTTCCTGGTCTTCTTTAGCCAAAGCTAGTCTCTGCTTGTTGCCTTAGGAGCGGTTTCCTAGCAGCTCTTCTACCACTAAGGCCTGATTCACACAGTCTCCTCTAACAGTTGCTCTACAGATGTTTCTGCTGCTAGAACTCTGTGTGTCATTGACCTGCTCTCTAATCTGAGCTGCTGTTAATCTGCCATTTCTGAGGCTGGTGACTGAGATGAACTTCTCCTCAGCAGCAGAGGCGACTCCTGGTCTTCCTTTCCTGGGGCGGTCCTCATGTCAGACAGTTTCTTTGTAGCTCTTGATGGTTTTTAGGACTGCACTTGGGGACACTTTCAAAGTTTGACCAATTTTTCGGACTGACTGACCTTCATTTCTTAAAGTAACGATGGCCGCTTGTTTTTCTTTACTTAGCTGCTTTTTCTTGCCATGATACAAATTCTAACAGTCTGTTCAGTTGGACTATCAGCTGTGGATCCACCTGACTTCTGATGGTCCCTCCCCCATTTATAAAGCAAGAAATCCCACTTATTAAAGCTGACATGGGACACCTGTGAAGTGAAAACCATTTCAGGTGACGGCCTCTGGAAGCTCATCAAGAGAACGCCAAGCAGTGATCAAAGCTAAAGGAGGCTACTTTGAAGAACCTAGAATATCAGACAGATTTTCAGTTGTTTCACACTTTTTTGTGAAGTATATAATTCCACGTTTTAATTCATAGTTTTGATGCCTTCAGGGTGAATCTTCAATTTTTTTCGTCATGAAAATAAAGAAAACATTTGAATGAGAAGGTGTGTCCAAACTTTAGGTCTGGAATGTATTACAGTAACTGACGGGTTACTTTGGAAGCGCGTCAGTTCTTACAACTTTTTTATTTATAATACCGATATTGCAGCTGCATCGGGACACAGCTACTGAAATTGGGATTCCAGACGTCAGAGGATCACTGGAGCCTGACTGGAGCAAAGGCGGTCTGGAGGCCCACCACACAAGAAGCCACGGGAGAACGAGAGCGAACCACCAACGGTTAATACTCTGCCGTCCTCCTTCAGCGCTGCTGAACACGCTGCAGGTGAGCGCACCCCGCCCACCAGTCAACTGCCGACACCTGTGGAAAGAGCAGATAGAGCAGGGAAGGCAGAAACTGCTAGGCTCCGCCCACAGAGTCCTGACAAAATATAGTGTCTGAATGACTGACTGGGCTACGTAGTGTTGATGCGGGTCCCATCGTGACGCACCAACTTTCTGACCCATATTTGAAACTTCTGAGCACAAATGAAAGTCGGCATATGATGAACAAATGATGCACAAGAAGCACCGTTTGAAGAAGAAGAAAATTCAACGACATCAGCCGCTGCTAGGTCCTTAGAGGGAAACACTGAACCACATGTTCAGCTCTTATGAAAATGTATAAAGCAGAGTAATATTTAATTAGCTCCCCAAGAAATTGTTGATTTTGAGTTAAACTTAACATCCAACTAATTTAAAGCCATCCTTTCCTTTTTGCATACCCAAATAGAAAAGCAAATACCTGAGGAACTGTAAGCGTGACACATCATTAGAAAGCTAACACCTTCTGGTTTCTGAAATTATAAAACTATAAACTATTGTGACTAAAACGCAGCCTAAACTGCAGCAGTTAAAATACGACTCATAGTTGGGTTTTTTCTTCTAAAACATATTAGGTCTTTTTTAAATAGCAGTAAGACAGAGATGCTTTAAAATAGGCCAGTGTCATTATTTTACATTTATTCTGCATCTCGTCACGTCTGCTTTGGTGCTCAATATTTCCATTAAAGGAACTCGGTGGTTGGATTGTGGAGAATCTGAGCTTTCTAAGGATGTTTAACATGTTTATATTGGTTAAAGTTTAACTGGTGTTATTTGTTCTGCTGTGTTTGATACAAACTGTCTTTATTTGTCAAACAATCATCTGTTGTTCAGTTGTATGTAGGCCAGCGCTCTGAGAGAATACTGAACAGCCCGTGAAGAAGAGCAGACGTTGCTCTTTAAGCCGCAGCAGAGGATAAAAAGGTGTTTTCCACTCTGAAAGGATGAGAAACGTAGATGCAGATTATTAGATTTAAAGGAAACTTCTCAGTAGCATCAGTCCAAAACAATAAGATGTTTTCTGTTTGAAATTTCTGGATCCTTACAGTCGGGTTTAAATGGTATGAACTGATAATCTAAGTGATTAAAGCGCCTCAGCTCCTCTTCAGACCAGTCACCATATCAACACATCGACGATGAAGAAGCTGGGAGAGAATTAGAGAATCTAAGGCTGCGTTCCACGGCAGGCATCGATGCTCAATTCAGATTATTTTGTGAAATCCAATTTTTTTTGCGTTGCCGTTCACATTTCCAACTATATGCGACTTGTATGAGATCTCCTGTGTGATACTGCAGTCATACGGCACATGTAACCCGCATGTGCAGTAGAGGACGCGATGACGTCACAGGCCAGCGTGCTCTATGTTTACGGAAGTAAACATGGAAGGTAGCGCCTGTGCGCATCTAGCGATCTTTTCCAACCATTAAAACTCAAACTTTTCAATATAGTTAAACATAAATACTGCTCTCCGCATCATCATCCGCCATGGCTGTTCGCAGATCGGATCTGTGTTGTTCAGACTGCCATGAAAAGATCAGATGCAGGTCGGATATGGGCAAAAACATAATAATAATAATAATAATAATACATTTTATTTAACAGCGCCTTTCTTGACACTCAAGGTCACTTTACAAATAATACAAAAAATAAATAAAAAGATGAAAATACAAAATACAGATACAGGAACATAAAAAAAACAGAGAACAAAAAACAATTATGGATAGGGAAAAGAGCAGTGTATTCACAGATAAGCGAGCTGGAACAGATGGGTTTTGAGTCTGGCTTTGAATAAGGGGAGAGAGTCAATACTGCGGAGGTCGGGAGGAAGTGAGTTCCAGAGCTGGGGAGCAGAGCGGCTGAAGGCTCTGCTCCCCATGGTGACCAGTCGAGCTGGGGGTACAGTGAGGTGGATGGAGGAGGAGGATCTAAGGGAGCGGGAGGAGGTGGCAATGTGAAGGAGGTCTGACAGATATGAAGGAGCAAGGTTATGGATGGCTTTGAAAGTATAGAGAAGGATTTTAAATTGAATTCTGAATTGAACTGGGAGCCAATGGAGTTGGTGAAGAACAGGGGAAATATGATGGAAGGAGGGGGTTCTGGTGATGACACGAGCAGCGGAGTTCTGAAGAAGTTGAAGTTTATGGAGAGATTTATGAGGGAGGCCGAAAAGAAGAGAATTGGAATAATCAATACGGGAGGTGATGAGGCTGTGGATAAGGACAGAGGCAGTATGAGTGGTGAGGGAGGAACGGAGACGGTTAATGTTGCGAAGGTGGAAGGATGCAGACCTGGTAATTTTGTTTATGTGAGACTGAAAGGAGAGGGAGGAGTCGAGGATGACACCCAGACTCTTGACCTGAGGGGAGGGGGAGACTCAGGAGTTGTCAATGGGTAGTGAGAAACTTTTGATTTTTGATAGGGTGGATTTAGTGGCAACGAGGAGGAGTTCTGTTTTATCACTGTTTAGTTTAAGGAAGTTTGAGGTGAACCAGTCTTTAATTTCAAGTAGGCAGTTAGTAAGGGACAAGGGGGGGAGAGAGGAAGTGGGTTTACTGGATAAATAAAGCTGGGTGTCATCCGCATAACAGTGAAAGTGAATGTTGAATTTCCGGAAAATACTGCCAAGGGGAAGAAGGTAGGTGATGAAGAGGAGGGGGCCAAGAACTGAGCCTTGAGGAACACCAGAAGTGACAGGGGAAGGGTGCGAAGTGAAAGATTTGAGCTGAATAAACTGAGTGCGGTCGGAGAGATATGAGTGGAACCAGTCAGGAGGGGTGTGAGAGATGCCAAGAGAGGATAATCTATTGAGGAGAATGGGATGAGAAATGGTATCAAAGGCTGCACTGAGGTCGAGAAGGATGAGGATGGAGAGGAGTCCGGAGTCAGCAGCTATAAGGAGATCGTTTGTGATTTTTATTAGGGCAGTTTCAGTGCTATGAGAGGGGCGAAAACCAGACTGGAAAGGTTCGTAAAGACTGTTGAGGGTAAGAAAGGTGTGGAGTTGAGCAGACACAGTTTTTTCAAGTATTTTAGAGATAAAGGGAAGATTAGAAATGGGACGAAGATTATTAAAGTTAGTGGGATCAGAACCAGGTTTTTTCAGAATCGGGGAGACAGATGCAGTTTTGAAAAGTGAAGGAACAATACCAGAAGAGAGTGAAGAATGAATAATGGAAGTAATGAAGGGGAGGAGGGAGGTAAGACAGGTTTTGACCAGAGCTGTGGGGAGGGGGTCAAGAGAACAGGTAGAGGACTTGGATTTTTGAATGAGGTCAGAAATTTCAGAAGAAGTGGGCAGTAGGAAGGAGGAGAATGACTGGCTACGGGGGAGGGGCGGAGGGGAAGTGGGAGGCAAGGCGGTCATATGTAATTGCTGGTGAATGGAGCAGATTTTTTCATTAAAGAAGGTTGACAAAGAATTACAGGTCTGAGTAGAATACATGTAAGAAGGCAGGGTGTCAGGGGGGTCAAAGATCCTATGCATTATGGAAAAGAGAGACTTGGAATTTCCATCATTGGAACAGATAAGGTCAGAATAGTAATTTGATTTAGTAATGGCTATTGAATTTGAATATTGAAGTAGATGAGTTTTATGCATTTCTTTGTGTATGGAGAGACCAGTTTTTTTGTGGAGGCGTTCCAGTTGCCGACCTTTGGCTTTCATGAGGCGGAGCTCAGGAGTAAACCAAGGGGCAGAGCGGGAAAAGGATACAGACCGGGTTTTGAGAGGGGCAAGGGAATTGAGAATATTGGAAAGCCCAGAGTTGTAGTGGGTGACAAGGTGGTCCGGAGAGGAAAGAGTAGGGATTGGGATATTGTCAATGTGGGAGGATAAAATGTCTGTGTTTATGTTCTTAATATTGCGGAAGGAAATCTGGCGGACAGGCTTGATTATGGAGAGAGACAGGGAAACGTTGAAGGATAAAAGAAAGTGATCTGAAATATGGACATCATCAGCAGAACAGTTAGATGGGATTAAACCAGAGCAGCAAATCAAGTCCAGTGAATGTCCTTTTATATGGGTGGGAAAATCAACATACTGATGAAATCCAGAACTGTCCAGGCAGGAGGAAAAGTCTCTGGTGAGTGAAAGGTTTACATTGTCCATATGGATATTGAAATCACCGAGGAGAATGACATTAGGAGAGAGAGTAGTCAGGTGGGTAAGTAGTATGGATAATTCGTTTAAAAAGTCACTATGTGGTTTGGGGGGACGGTAGACTATGGAAATAAATATTGGAGTAGGACCAGGTAGTTCAAATGCAAAGCATTCCATAGAACGGAAAACAGGAATAGAAACAGGCAACAACTTCCACTTCTCGCGATGAAGTAACGCGAGACCTCCCCCGCGGCCGGAAACACGAGGAAGAGAGTGGTAAACAAACCCAGGTGGAGAGGAGGCGTTGAGCTGGGAGAAGTCTTTAGGTTGTTGCCATGTCTCCGTGAGGCAGAGGAAGTCCAGCTTACGGTCATTGATGAGATCCTGGATGAGCTTACCCTTGTTTGTGAGAGAGCGGATATTCAGGAGTCCAAAGTTGACGGGAGAGTTGATATGACCGGAGGCGGGGCTTGCTGCCTTAGCCAGGCTAGCAAGCGAACTGAAGTCAGCGGTCCGACCGGGATATCGGCGAGAGCGGCGTGAAGTGGACCAGAATGATGGTATTGGATTGGAGTCATCGATGTGGAAATTCCGACGGGATCCGCGGTGGATGTATCTCCGGCGGGGAAGGAGCATGATCTCCGGGTGTAGCTGGAGAACTGGCGGTGGAGGCGCAGACAGAAGCCCACGGAGCAGGAGGAGATCAGCAGCCGAATACTGGAACAGACCAGCCCCAGGTCGGTGTAGAGTGGAGAGGACAGTCCAGAGGAGGATACACCAGATGTAGAACTTGGAGGTTGACATTGTTAACGGCAGCGGGTGGCTAACCAACAGCAGCAACGGGGTCGAGTCAGGAGAACAGTTGGAGAGTGAGGTTAGTTAAACACACTCAGACACAAAAACAACGGGATGGCAGCGGGAGTTAGGATGATCAAAGCGAAGGCAAGTGTCTTTGCTCTCACTTGAATGTGAGTACACGGCCCAAAATTCCGTAAAAACGTTGAAAAATACTTAAAAACAGGTAGCGGAGAGCAGCGGCTGCAAAAACGCGCCAGCGTCCACTCAGCGCATGCGCAAAGAAACAAAAAAAAAACATCAGATTTGGGTCACTTCAGGCTGCGATGTGAACGTAGCCCAAAGTAACACAGAACCAGAGAACAGCGTCCAAAGATGGCCAAATAGACCAGTGTCACCTAGAGTCATTTAGTGTCAAATATTTCAGGAACACATTCAGCAAAAGATGGAGGTTCACCTCCTGGGATTAGTGATTAGAAAAGCTCCCAGGTCCATTTCTATCCTCCGCTGCTGTCTTGTTTTTAGAGTTGAACCTTTGACCTCAGAGGACCCATGAATGCACCGAAATAATAAAGAGGTGGTAGCTGGTTAGGCCGGTCCCACATGACGATATATCCAGCGTCTGCCTGACGTCCCAGAATCTCCTAAACTCTGAACTTTCTATGGATTCTTTCTATTCTGGGCGTAAACATAGAGGATTCATAACGAGTCCAGAACTTCTGTCCAACGACAGCCTAACTTCTGCATGACGCACGGCAGCGTGACGCCCAGGAAATGATGAGTCCTGAGGGGGGCAGCGATGCACCCGGAGGCGCCCGGCCTGCAGATAGAGATGTCTTTGATCGCGGTATTAACCTAGCTGCTGGTTACCACCCGACAATAGAATAAATAAAGCAGGTTTCTGGTGTCAGCAGATTGATCATGTCTGCTAGGAAGTGTGTTGGTGGTGGGCGTGAACGCAGGGAGGATCCATCACTCACCTTCTGGCTCACCCTATGATGGGGATGAAGTCTGGAGGAGAACTGTCGGTTTCCTCCTGTGAACCCCCTTTATACCAAAACGCTGCCAATACGCCATTATACAGTAGCTGGAAGTTAGAAACACGTTCAGCGCTCGTCTGGAACACGGCAGATACGCTGATATGTTGGAGAGAAGTTCTGGATAAGTTACGCCGGGCGTACACTGTGCGATTTTTTTGCCCTTTTCAGGTTGATTCTCCAGTCGTGCGAGAATTTTTCGATCCGGCCGACTTTCAGCCTGATGGTGCGGTGTGTAGTCTACAGGGGGTAACGAGGGGCGATCAGCCTCTAACGACCACCCCCCCATTAGGAACCATAAGATCAGGAGAAAATCAAAAATCAAACATTTGCCCACCGTCATTGGCAAATCGCTCAGTCAGCAAACTAGGATTCTTCTTCTTCTTCTTCCTCTCAGATGTAAACCCAGCAGCATGGCGGGGGGGCAATGAGTGAAATGGAGTTCTTTCTGTCAAACTGACAGACCGTAGTAGCCACGTTAGCTCAGCCATGTCTTTGTCCAAATACGTCGTCTCCTTTTCTTTTTAGGGCTTTCAGCACTAAATTGGCCAAATATCCAAGGCAGCGCGTTTCACTCTAGTGAGCTTCATGTTCCTCTGCTACTGGTTTGGCTTCCAGATAGACGAGTCCCAGTAGCGCCATCTCACTGCGGAGCTGAGTCCCACCTGGTTTTTAGATGTACAGTGTGAGCAGGTAGATCGCAACAGAGCGTCGTGCTGTACAAACATCGTGAGCTGTGAACTCGGATCCCTGCGGATTCGTCTTACAGTGTGAGCTGTAGCTGCGTGCAACAATTGCAGAAGTTATGCACAAGTTACTCAGAGGTTTAGGATAAGCTAGACGCCACGACTGATGAGAATCTGACACTGAACGTCTGTCAACCATCAGATAACTGACGGCCCATGGATGGCAGATGCTGGCATGTCAAGACATCATCATACTCGCCGTATGATGACGTGTGCCAGCGTGCTCATAACTTATCCAACGTATGCCCGCACTTTTGCCAGATTTTTCATACGTCAGTAATATGCTGATCTAAATCATCAAGGTGTGACATCAGAGCAATAACAACAAGAGGCAACAAACACATGCTGGAGTCCAACAGGTAGAGACCAGTAGATGGCAGTGCAGCCTGACATCAGCCAAAGAGAACCAGAATGACGCCAACTTGGTAATACAGCCAATCTTCTCTGGGTTTCAGCTACTGGCCACGGCTGGCTACTGGCCACGGCTGGCTACTGGCCACGGCCGGCTACTGGCCACGGCCGGCTACAGGCCACGGCCGGCTACAGGCCACGGCCGGCTACTGGCCACGGCCGGCTACTGGCCACGGCCGGCTACAGGCCACGGCCGGCTACAGGCCACGGCCGGCTACTGGCCACGGCCGGCTACAGGCCACGGCTGGCTACAGGCCACGGCTGGCTACTGGCCACGGCCGGCTACAGGCCACGGCCGGCTACTGGCCACGGCTGGCTACTGGCCACGGCTGGCTACAGGCCACGGCCGGCTACTGGCCACGGCTGGCTACAGGCCACGGCTGGCTACTGGCCACGGCCGGCTACAGGCCACGGCTGGCTACTGGCCACGGCCGGCTACAGGCCACGGCTGGCTACTGGCCACGGCTGGCTACAGGCCACGGCTGGCTACTGGCCACGGCTGGCTACTGGCCACGGCTGGCTACAGGCCACGGCTGGCTACTGGCCACGGCCGGCTACAGGCCACGGCTGGCTACTGGCCACGGCTGGCTACAGGCCACGGCCGGCTACTGGCCACGGCCGGCTACTGGCCACGGCCGGCTACTGGCCACGACCGGCTACTGGCCACAGTTGGCTACTGGCCACTGCTGGCTACTGGCCACGGCTGGCTACTGGTCACGACCGGCTACTGGCCACAGCTGGCTACTGGCCACGACCGGCTACTGGCCACAGCTGGCTACTGGCCACAGCTGGCTACTGGTCATGACTCAGGCCAGTAAAAAGTTAAAACCTTCTGAGGCTAAAAACCAGAAACGTAAAAGGATCAAGGAAACAAGGGTCAATCTTGGAAAAGAGTTTGTTGGTTGGCGCAGAATGAAAGAAGCCGCTGGATGTAAAACAGATTCTTTTTTCTCAACCTTATTATTAGATTGTTAAGTTAACCCTTTGCTCCTAGTTTACAGTCAGATCTTCTTTATTGTCAATATTTAGTAGAAGCAAAACACAGGCAGAGAAAGCTAGCAGGCTACGCACCGCCCGTCCGACCCAGTGGCTGTTTAGTGGAGCTACTGGTCCTCCGTGCCGTGCGGCGTGGTCCAGTCGGCCGTGGCGTTGATGCTCTCCTGAGAGCAGCAGCGTTTCTCTTGCTCTCCGAGCTGAACCTAGACGCCTAGTATGATCTCCCATCGACAGACACGGGAGGCTGACTGTTGACTTTTGGACAGCGCTGCATTGCTTTTGGCCACTAGGGGCGCTAGACTTTAAAGTTACAGGTCTAGTGCCCCTGGTGGCCAAAAGTTACACGGTTTGCCTTTAAAAGGTCATGTTGGGGATACAAGGTTTCCACTGAGCATGAAGAGGTTAAAATATGGAGCCAGAAATATAAATAGGTTTAGTAATAGATTAGAAATTGCAGTATTTTCCTGAGAAATTTAAGTTGCATGAAATTGTCACACTTCTACTTTAGCAAAGGATTAATATTCGTCCATTAGAGCGCTGAGTTAAAGCCTTATTCTGGGTTTAAGGTGCGTGTTTGTTTTTCAGAAGGAGACAGAGATGGGAAGCAACAGAGAGAGAGTTCCAGAATGATCCAGCCAGGATCTGATGATGATGATCCACCATCATCATCATCCACTCAGCTAGTCAGCAGAGTGTTTCTGGAAGATGACTCAGCACTTTGGCCAAAGCAGCTGTAAACGCTGCTCAATAGAATGGAGACCACTCCAGGTGAAGGACAGGATCTGTCCAAGGAACGGAGGCGGGAGCTATTATTTCATCCAAATGAAAAATGGAGAACAGATAAGCAGATCATGGCTTGTCTACAGTGAAAAGAAGGACTGGGTTATTTACTTTGGCCTTTTTGGAAACACAGGAAGGAGCAATCAGCTAAGTGAGCTTAGTGCTTGGAGAAAATCTTTCATTCCTTTAGAGACAGCATGAAAAGTCAGCTGAGTACAAAACATAGAGAGGAAAACAAGAAGAAAAGGGACAAGAAGAGAGGGACACAACCTAGAACAGATCATGGATGTCTATTCTATTAACATTTCTCTATCTGGAGAAGGGGGCTGATTGATGTCTTCTCCATCCAGAGGGGCCCCTGCCTGTCTTTGCCTAGGGCCCCACATGTCCTAAATCCGCCCCTGCTGCTAATGTTTAAATCGACCATCGGTTTGGGTCAGAGTCCAACTTCATCCTCATTATTTCTGCAGATGGTTGGAGGAGAATGAACGTGTTAACATTTACAGGAAAGCAAACTTACTACATGAAGAATAATTTATACATTTTGATGAGTCAAAATGAAAGAAATAAACGTTACTTTGGTTACCATGACAACGTCACCAGGAAGGGATTCTGCATCAACAGGAACTTTGGTCTAGATTCAGATCGACTTCAGGAAGCAAATAGGAGGTTATTAGCTGTTAGCTAATGCTAAGCTAAGGTTAGCATGGCGGCCAAAGGTCTGGTAGCATAATGAGCTTTAAGTGTGACATCAGGGCTTCCTGAATGGATGCTTCAGCTCCTTGGTACAAACATTAATCACCCACTAAATCTCATTTTAAAGGAAGCCGGTTGAAATGTGGTGAATATGACAATAAAGATAACAGCTGGAAAATGTCTTGAAGTTCTTTTATTCTTGTGTTATTGATGCCAAACTGTCCAAGTAGACATGGAAAAGCAAAAGGTGGCGTTTCCTGCATGCTGGGAATAAAAAGCTCTGCAGTGATCAGAAGCTCAGACATTCATGTAGGAACATTTCTGTGTTGGTTTTAAACTGACGGGATGATGGAGATGCTGCTACTTTCACAGAGCAGAACCAAACGCATTGATTCAAGGCAGACGCGTCAAAAGCCAAACGGCTTTTTCTAAATCACCCATTCATGTCCCGATTATAAAAATCTTTATATACAATACATAAAAATGATGAGAATTCATAGCTGCTGACAGGGATGCTCCTGCGTTCCCTAACTGCCAGGATCCATGGAGAACATCTGGCTGCAGCTCAGCAGACCAACCTGTCCAATCATCATCAGCTGATCTCTGATGCGGCTCCATTTCTCTGATCCTTCTGGATCTGAAGTCCTGAATCCCCCCTATGAGACTGAAGGCCTCAGGTGGATGGAAGCAAACTTTCCCTCAGACTACTGCCCCGTCTTCTTCTCCTTCTGGAAGCTGAAACTTGTCCGGCGGCTGAGCTTGCGTTGCTTCTGGGCAAAGTAATCGGCCCGTGAGGTGCTGGCCCGGGACTCCAGGATGTAGTTCACCTGGCAGGAGGAGAACGCCGCTTAGAATCAGATCCTTCCTTCCTTCCTTCCTTCCCTCCCTTCCTACTTACCTTCAGCACGATTTCGTTAACCGTAGCAGCGTCAGACTCAAAGAACAGAGCCTTGTAGTCATGGTTACTGTGATAGGTGATCTTAAAAATGGCGTGACCTGCAGGACAACAGGACAAAAACATGCTGAACATCTTTCCACACATCAAGGAGAATAAATGAGGGACGGTTTAACCGTCCTTCAGCAGGTTACAGGCCTTTAGCTTGAAGTGCCATCCTATAAGAATAATAATTTAACTTTATTGATCTCACACTGGAGAAATTCCCTCTCTGCAATAAACCCATCACAGTGTGGCGCCCGGGGAGCAGTGTGGGGTTAAGGGGGAACGCCATTTTTTTCCATTGGTCTCTTGATTTTGAGGTTATATCCAAGTAACGTCTTCCTATGGGCAACGACTTGGTAGCCTGGTGAGACCATTCTGATCTCGCGAGCTTTCAAGGTTTCACTCGCTAATCAGTCTGGAGACTCTCCGTTAAAGAAAATTTTAACGTCCAATCAGCGTTGGCTTTGAGCCGGGTTGAGGTGTGACGCAACGAGAAGCGCGACAGTTCAGTCTAAAGAACATGGCGGCTTCAGCCGATGAAACTAGCGTTAGCGTGGCTATCGGGCAAGTTTTATGGGAATTACAGAGTATTTCTTCACTGAAAGAAGAGCAAAACACTGCTCTGGAGGCTTTTCTCAGAGGAAAAGATGTTTTTGCTCTTCTCCCGACTGGTTTCAGCAAGAGTTTGATCTATCAATTGGCTCCTCTTCGTCGTCGCTCTGTTAGTACGTCATATGCTTCGTTGATCTGATTGGTTTATTTGGCCCGTCTATCACCAACATAGGCCAATCAGCTAACCAGTATTTTCGTCCCTTCCCAAAATTACTTCAACAGAAGGTTTCCAGATGGATATGCGGAGTAAATCCATCTGGAGGAGTCAGGTTAACGACTTGAAGGCACAAACTAAACTGTTCATCATTCATTCTTTATGGTACGCCAGCATTCAGAACATGGAGGCCAATCACTGTCCCCCAGACATCCGCCGTTAGATTTTTAAAAACAAAGCGGCGTGTGTGTGACGTCATCAGCGCCCGCCGGCTACCATCATTCTTCCTGTCCGCTGAACTGCTGCTAGTTTTCCTCTCATGCCTGGAAGATGTCTAGAGCTGCTACCACAGATGATCTCGCTCTCCAGATGAACAATTCAGATGAGCTAAAATGAATAGAAGAGGTAGAGCGTAGCCGCCTGTTACTACTACAGTCCGGCACGCTGATGACGTCATACACACTCCGCTTTGTTTTTAAAAGATATAAATATAAAAAATCTAACTGTGGATGTCTGGGGGACAGTGATTAGCCTCCATGTTCTGAATGCTGGCGTTCCATAAAGAATGAATGATGAACAGTTTAGTTTGTGCCTTCAAGTCGTTGCCCATAGGAAGACGTTACTGGATATAACCTAACGGAATATCTTCAGAACGGCTCCAAATGACACTAAACTCATCTGGGAGAGTAGAACATGATGGAATAACGGAAAATCAAGGACCAATGAAAAAAAAAAAACGGTGTTCCCCTTTAAGGGTCTTGCTCAGTAACCCAGTGTTTGATGGAGTTTAGCTAGCAGCTCCAAACCACAGCCACTGACTCTCCTCAGGTCTGTCCTTCTGCTTCAGACTGATCCTGATGAGGGAAACCTTCCAGTCGGGGTGTTTAAAGCTCGGAGCTGCATCCGGGTTAAGCTAGGACGAGCTGAAGGCCGTAATCTTTCAGGTCGATCGCTGCTGAACTTAAGGTGCTAAACGTTTCTGATGGATGGGAGGACTGTTTCTCAGGGATCGATTCAAACTTTTGCAGATCTGAGGAACACTTACTGGGGCTCCTCTCCTCAACAAGGTCACAGGCACACAGGTGGTCCGAGTCGATGGAGATGGGTTTCTGGCGAATGCGGAAAAACTTCTGATTGGTAACAGGATCGATTTCCACTTTTTCTCCTGAAATGCCTGCAGAGAAAGGTTGGAAGTGGTTTATGGTGGAAAAGCGTTTAGTTTGGTAAAATGCCAACATTACTGATCTAAAGACCCAACAGAAAACATCTGGCAGAAGATACCCAACATCTGGACCGAGGGGCGGCCCCTCCCAGAGGAGGAGACCGTCCTGATGGAGCAGCTGAGGAACCGGCTCTGCTTTCATGCAGCCTGGAGGAATCCTGGCTGTTTGAGCTTCAACATTTACAGCTAAGCGTTAGCTTAAGGCTAAATGTTAGCAGCATCTTTACTGATGGCGTTCTCATCAGCTGAGATGTGAAGCAGAACGGGATGAAACGGTTCTACATTAAAGGGCGACTGATTGGTTCATCAGCAGCTAAATGAACCAGCAGCATTTTTACGCCCTAAAGGCACCAACATCTGGAACCTTCTGTCCCTTTCTGCTGGTTTCCTCCTCCATGCAGGAACCTTCAGGTTCTGCTCCACCTGAGCGTATGTGGGCGGTCTGGGCCCCCGGCAGCAGGAAGTACCTAGCTGGACTTCTGTGGTGAAACGCAGCTTATGGATCAAGCTGATCTTGAAGGACTTGTAGTGGTGACTGCTCAGCATGTCCTGGACGGTGGTGATGTCAATGGTAGGGTCTTCCTCTGAGCTCTCCTCGCCTCTGGAGCCTGAAACAGCAGAAACATCTCATCATTAACCAGAAGATGCTGAGCCACCATCTGCTCATTGACTAACCCAGAAGATGCTGAGTCACCATCTGCTCATTGACTCAATGTCTGAAGGTGCTGAGTCACCATCTGCTCATTGACTCAATGGTTTCACATGAACTTGGATCGTTCCAATATGTGGAACATTCTAGAGCCTCAAGGAAACATCTGTATCGGTTCCATGAGCCCTGGAAACATTCCAAGAGTCCTGGAAACGTTCCACGAGTCCTGGAAACGTTCCACGAGTCCTGGAAACGTTCCACGAGTCCTGGAAACGTTCCACGAGTCCTGGAAACGTTCCACGAGTCCTGGAAACGTTCCACGAGTCCTGGAAACGTTCCACGAGTCCTGGAAACGTTCCACGAGTCCTGGAAACGTTCCATGAGTCCTGGAAACGTTTGGGAAACGATGCATGATGCAAACCGCTGACAGACCGCCATCAAAAACCAAAAGTAACACGGCAACCGTGACCCGTCTGCAGAGGGACCATCAGAACCGTGACCCGTCTAGAGATGATCACCTGGTCAGATAGACATTCCTGCTCAGCTTTGCTCTAAGTAAACCACAGCAGAATCTCCTAGATGTTACTAAACTGTTAGTTGGTCCAGGAGGGACTTTATGTCCAGTTTTTGTCTTTTAATCATCTGAACCCCTTCCAGGAGGTCATCCCTGTTGGTTTGGGGACGTTAACTGGTTCTACTGGGACACGTACGGCTCTGCTAGGAACGAGTCATCAGAGGATGGAGTCCACTGCTGTTCAAGCTTCTGGCAGAAAGCAAAACAAAAAGCCTGAAGCTCCCACAGTGGAGGACTGGGTCGGTCTGGTTCAGGACACTGAGACTCTGGAGAAGTTATTTTCTGTTCAAGGTGGACGGCGATCATTCTTCAGGATCTGGTCTAAATGGACAAACTGTGAAATAATCCCTGTGGATAAATTTCACAGGTAAACACTGTAGTGCTGTGAATCGTACCTTTGCTCAGGAAGATGCAACATGATGTTTCTGATTGAGCTTTTCCCCTAAAAAAAGTAGATCCATCCCAGCATCTCCAGCAGCTGTACTCACTGTTCTCTCTGACCAGGCAGAACTCCAGCGTGTTCTGGCTCTCCAGAGAAGACTCCAGGTCCACGGCAACGTTTGGCTCCATCTGCTTCTCCAGACGATACAGAGGACCTGGTGGAGAGTCATGGAGACACTTTCACAGTCAGTCCTCATTTCCCTTCAGAACCAGAATCCTAAATGGACCAAAGGGAAGGAAGAGCTGGAGGCTCAGCACCATTACCTGCTCCTTTCTGGGAACCTTTCCTCTTCTTCAGGGCCTTCTGAAGAATCTCCTTCATGGTGACCTTCAGACTGTCCACAGGAATTAAAGAGAAGCCATGAGCAGCATTTCTAGGAGGAAGAAGGAAGAGCGGTCAGACGGTTGGTCCTGTTGGACCAGCACCAGTGCTCCCAGTCTGCTGCACTCACATCCTGACAAACAGGGACTGCCTGGAGGTCAGTCCAGGGGAGGAGTACTTCTCCACCAGAGCCAGCGTGCTGAAGCCGAACTTGTGGATGGGCTCGTTAGAGTCCAGCGGAGGGAAGTCTGTGTCCACCTCACCATCGTCCTCGGCGATGTGGAGGCAGTAGGCGTCCACGTTCTCACTGCGGAGCGAGCAGAGTCAGAGGGGCAGCAGCAGAGAGACGGCTCTGAGCGCTTCACACTCACTTCAGTTTGGGTTCTCGGCCCTCGCCGGTGTACTGCCAGCAGATGAGGCCGATGAGGTCGTGAACCCGAGCGTTGGCGATGGTCACCACCGTCATGGGGTGCAGCTTCTCCTGAGCCATCTGCATGGAGAGGTAGACGTCTATCTTCTTGGTAGCCGTCGTACCGATGTGACCCTGCAAAAGCAGACAGGAAACGTGTGACGGACAGACGGACGCCCAACTCCCAACATAATCCCGCCTCTGGGGGCTGCAGAGCGGCTGCTGAGTGACGGCAAGTTAAAATAAAGTTATATTCACTGTGGGTCTGCTCGTACCATGAACCTGCCTCAGTCCGGGGCGTCTAAAACTAAATTTACTATAAATGAGCGTTTATAGCTTTGATCCAGAGGTAAACTCCACAGATTAGAAAATAGAACGGATTATTTAGAAAGAACAGATTATTGCTGAAATAAAACAGAAACAGTTTATAAATCCCATCATTAACTGATAAAACCTGCTGATGGAAGATACTGGATTATTTATTCTGATTCTTGCATCTTTTACCACAAACCTTAAAATATTTCTATTCACTTCCAGCCCTACGAGCAGCAGCTGACGGGGTATGCTGGTCTGACGGGGTATGCTGGTCTGACGGGGTATGCTGGTCTGACGGGGTATGCTGGTCTGACGGGGTATGCTGGTCTGACGGGTATGCTGGTCTGACGGGGTATGCTGGTCTGACGGGGTATGCTGGTCTGACGGGGTATGCTGGTCTGACGAGGTATGCTGGTCTGACGGGGTATGCTGGTCTGACGGGGTATGCTGGTCTGACGGGGCATGCTGGTCTGACGGGGTATGCTGCTCTGACGAGGTATGCTGGTCTGACGAGGTATGCTGGTCTGACGGGGTATGCTGGTCTGACGGGGTATGCTGGTCTGACGGGGTATGCTGCTCTGACGAGGTATGCTGGTCTGACGGGGTATGCTGGTCTGACGGGGTATGCTGGTCTGACGGGGTATGCTGGTCTGACGGGGTATGCTGGTCTGACGGGGCAGGCTGCTCTGACGGGTATGCTGGTCTGACGGGGTATGCTGGTCTGACGGGGTATGCTGGTCTGACGAGGTATGCTGGTCTGACGGGGCATGCTGGTCTGACGGGGCATGCTGGTCTGACGGGGCATGCTGGTCTGACGGGGTATGCTGCTCTGACGAGGTATGCTGGTCTGACGAGGTATGCTGGTCTGACGGGGTATGCTGGTCTGACGGGGTATGCTGGTCTGACGGGGTATGCTGCTCTGACGAGGTATGCTGGTCTGACGGGGTATGCTGGTCTGACGGGGTATGCTGGTCTGACGGGGTATGCTGGTCTGACGGGGTATGCTGCTCTGACGAGGTATGCTGGTCTGACGGGGTATGCTGGTCTGACGGGGTATGCTGGTCTGACGGGGTATGCTGGTCTGACGGGGCAGGCTGCTCTGACGGGTATGCTGGTCTGACGGGGTATGCTGGTCTGACGGGGTATGCTGGTCTGACGGGGTATGCTGGTCTGACGAGGTATGCTGGTCTGACGGGGTATGCTGGTCTGACGGGGTATGCTGGTCTGACGGGGCATGCTGGTCTGACGGGGTATGCTGCTCTGACGAGGTATGCTGGTCTGACGGGGTATGCTGGTCTGACGGGGTATGCTGCTCTGACGAGGTATGCTGGTCTGACGGGGTATGCTGGTCTGACGGGGTATGCTGGTCTGACGGGGCATGCTGGTCTGACGGGGTATGCTGCTCTGACGAGGTATGCTGGTCTGACGGGGTATGCTGGTCTGACGGGGTATGCTGGTCTGACGGGGTATGCTGCTCTGACGGGTATGCTGGTCTGACGGGGTATGCTGGTCTGACGGGGTATGCTGGTCTGACGGGGCATGCTGGTCTGACGGGGTATGCTGCTCTGACGAGGTATGCTGGTCTGACGAGGTATGCTGGTCTGACGGGGTATGCTGGTCTGACGGGGTATGCTGGTCTGACGGGGCAGGCTGCTCTGACGGGGTATGCTGGTCTGACGAGGTATGCTGGTCTGACGAGGTATGCTGGTCTGACGAGGTATGCTGGTCTGACGAGGTATGCTGGTCTGACGGGGTATGCTGGTCTGACGGGGTATGCTGGTCTGACGGGGCAGGCTGCTCTGACGGGGTATGCTGGTCTGACGGGGTATGCTGCTCTGACGAGGTATGCTGGTCTGACGAGGTATGCTGCTCTGACGAGGTATGCTGGTCTGACGGGGTATGCTGGTCTGACGGGGCATGCTGGTCTGACGGGGTATGCTGCTCTGACGAGGTATGCTGGTCTGACGAGGTATGCTGCTCTGACGAGGTATGCTGGTCTGACGGGGCAGGCTGCTCTGACGGGGTATGCTGGTCTGACGGGGCAGGCTGCTCTGACGGGGTATGCTGGTCTGACGGGGAATGCTGGTCTGACGGGGTATGCTGGTCTGACGGGGTATGCTGGTCTGACGGGGCATGCTGCTCTGACGGGGCATGCTGGTCTGACGGGGTATGCTGGTCTGACGGTGTATGCTGGTCTGACGGGGCATGCTGGTCTGACGGTGCAGGCTGATCTGACGGGGTATGCTGCTCTGACGGGGCATGCTGGTCTGACGGTGCATGCTGGTCTGACGGTGCATGCTGGTCTGACGGGGTATGCTGGTCTGACGGTGTATGCTGGTCTGACGGGGTATGCTGATCTGACGGGGTATGCTGATCTGACGGGGTATGCTGGTCTGACGGGGCATGCTGGTCTGACGGTGCAGGCTGATCTGACGGGGTATGCTGCTCTGACGGGGCATGCTGGTCTGACGGTGCAGGCTGCTCTGACGGGGTATGCTGGTCTGACGGGGTATGCTGCTCTGACGGGGTATGCTGCTCTGACGGGGCGTGCTGCTCTGACGGGGCGTGCTGATCTGACGGGGCGTGCTGATCTGACGGGGCGTGCTGCTCTGACGGGGCATGCTGGTCTGACGGTGCAGGCTGCTCTGACGGGGCAGGCTGCTCTGACGGGGCAGGCTGCTCTGACGAGGTATGCTGGTCTGACGAGGTATGCTGGTCTGACGGTGCAGGCTGCTCTGACGGGGCAGGCTGGTCTGACGGGGTATGCTGCTCTGACGAGGTATGCTGGTCTGACGAGGTATGCTGGTCTGACGAGGTATGCTGGTCTGACGGGGTATGCTGCTCTGACGAGGTATGCTGGTCTGACGGGGCAGGCTGCTCTGACGGGGTATGCTGGTCTGACGGGGCAGGCTGCTCTGACGGGGTATGCTGGTCTGACGGGGCATGCTGGTCTGACGGGGCATGCTGGTCTGACGGGGTATGCTGGTCTGACGGGGTATGCTGGTCTGACGGGGCATGCTGATCTGACGGGGCATGCTGGTCTGACGGGGTATGCTGGTCTGACGGTGCAGGCTGATCTGACGGGGTATGCTGATCTGACGGGGTATGCTGGTCTGACGGGGCATGCTGGTCTGACGGTGCAGGCTGCTCTGACGGGGCATGCTGGTCTGACGGTGCAGGCTGATCTGACGGGGTATGCTGCTCTGACGGGGCATGCTGGTCTGACGGGGTATGCTGGTCTGACGGGGCATGCTGCTCTGACGGGGCATGCTGGTCTGACGGGGTATGCTGGTCTGACGGGGCATGCTGCTCTGACGGGGCATGCTGCTCTGACGGGGCATGCTGCTCTGACGGTGCAGGCTGCTCTGACGGGGTATGCTGGTCTGACGGGGTATGCTGCTCTGACGGGGTGTGCTGCTCTGACGGGGTGTGCTGCTCTGACGGGGCGTGCTGATCTGACGGGGCGTGCTGATCTGACGGGGCGTGCTGCTCTGACGGGGCAGGCTGCTCTGACGGGGCAGGCTGCTCTGACGGGGCAGGCTGCTCTGACGGGGCAGGCTGCTCTGACGGGGCAGGCTGCTCTGACGGGGCAGGCTGCTCTGACGGGGCGTGCTGCTCTGACGGGGCGTGCTGCTCTGACGGGGTATGCTGGTCTGACGAGGTATGCTGGTCTGACGGTGCAGGCTGCTCTGACGGGGCAGGCTGCTCTGACGGGGTATGCTGCTCTGACGGGGCGTGCTGCTCTGACGGGGTATGCTGGTCTGACGAGGTATGCTGGTCTGACGGGGTATGCTGGTCTGACGGGGTATGGTGCTCTGACGGGGTATGCTGCTCTGACGGGGCAGGCTGCTCTGACGGGGCAGGCTGATCTGACGGGGTATGCTGCTCTGACGGGGTATGCTGCTCTGACGGGGTATGGTGCTCTGACGGGGTATGCTGCTCTGACGGGGTATGGTGCTCTGACGGGGTATGCTGCTCTGACGGGGCGTGCTGCTCTGACGGGGTATGCTGGTCTGACGAGGTATGCTGGTCTGACGGGGTATGGTGCTCTGACGGGGTATGCTGCTCTGACGGGCCGTGCTGCTCTGACGGGGTATGCTGGTCTGACGAGGTATGCTGGTCTGACGGGGTATGCTGGTCTGACGGGGTATGGTGCTCTGACGGGGTATGCTGCTCTGACGGGGCAGGCTGCTCTGACGGGGCAGGCTGATCTGACGGGGTATGCTGCTCTGACGGGGTATGCTGCTCTGACGGGGTATGCTGCTCTGACGGGGTATGGTGCTCTGACGGGGTATGCTGCTCTGACGGGGTATGGTGCTCTGACGGGGTATGCTGCTCTGACGGGGTATGCTGCTCTGACGGGGTATGCTGCTCTGACGGGGTATGCTGCTCTGACGGGGTATGCTGCTCTGACGGGGTATGCTGCTCTGACAGAACAGCGGCGGTGATGATGCTGGGGGTGAGGAGCTCCCAACAACAACTGCAGATTTTAGTGGGATTATAATCCTGATGAACTCAGGATGTTTGGAGGTGGACTTTCTCACTTAGAAACTATTTTTCCAAAGTAAATAAAGCTGAACTGTTTTAGCTTGTAGCTCCAGATCAGAGCAGATAAACAACCGGAGCGCGAAGCATCAGAACAGCACGACCACAGTTTGATCCGGCGTCCATTTTTCTACGTTTAAAGGTTTTATTAACCTTTGATGGGAAAGCAGCATAGGAGTAGCATGGGAGAACGATGGCCGACAGAGCAGCCAGCCGACCAATCAAGTTAGATCCGCCTGATTCAGATCATTTCCACCTGCAGCTCCAGCTGAACCGTGAGCTGCTGGTCTGGAGGCGACCGCAGGAAGTCAGGTGGTCGGTGGTCGCTGAGTTATTAGATGTAAAGTCAGCTATATGGTTCAATCTCATCATATTTTCATTTATTAAGCCGGTTAAAATGCTTTTATGTCATCATGAGGTGCAGTTGTGACCACAGGGTTCAACTTTTAAACATCTTAAAGGTAATAAAACCTCAGTTCCCTAAGGAAGCATTTCCTTCCCGTCATAAATAATACCAACCATATCAGATTTATTGCTAATCAATAGAATCAGGTGTGATTGGCTTCATTATATTCTCCATTAAACACAAATATCCCTCAATAATAATAGACCAACATGGTGCCATGTGTTCTTTCACCTTAAAGCCACACGATTCTTTAAAGTCATTTCATTGCTTTAAGTAAAAGAAAATATAAAAATAAAAATCTATTTCTGATCTTTCATATGAAGGAAAAAGTTTGTTTTCTGTTTGTTACATAATTTTTCTAAATTTTCAGAAACCCATTTAAGATGTGTTTTCTTTCTTCTTTTTAAAACCTAAAGTTAGAAATAAACATTGGTTATTATTCAAAGACGAGATGGGCTGGAGTGAATAAGGTCTGCAGACTGGTCTGCACTGGTTAGCTGGCGTCCTGTAGGACCCGTTCTGACCAGCAGGGGGAGCTGAGCTTACCTTGCCATCAAATTTAGAGTACTCGTTGAAGGGATTGTTAAGCTGCTGAGGACACTGCTCCAGGCGCAGCGATAAGGTGGACTTGGCCCCCGCCGCCCTCGGCCGGTCTTTGTAGTCGCGTTTCTCAAACAGAGAGCCCAGATCCTCCGCTGGAAACAAACGAACACGTCATTCAGTTAATACCTGCGGCGTGATCCTGCAGAGCCTCAGACTGAGCAGGAAGCTCTGCCTCTGAAAGCAGCGGCCGCCGCCTCGCTTCGTCCCTCAGGCTTCTTAAGGTCGCAGGCGGTTTCCATGGTGATCTCCTCCAGCCCTGCAGGGAGTTTGGGCACTCTGCATTCCAGATGCAGCATTTACACCCTGGACCGCATCATCAAGTAGGAGGAGCTTAAGCTGCGTGGAGCTGATGTGGAGACCTTCAGACTGAATGTCTAGAGCTACATTAGAGCAGCTCTATGATGTTAAAGGTCATTTCTACGTTGCCATAGCCACAGGCAGGATTAGGGATTACTGAGACCTGGCGAGGAGCTGTCATGGCTGACAGACGCCCTGACCCCTCCCTAACTCACAGAAGATCCCTGCTAACCCCAGATGGCGCTAACCCCGCACACTGCCTCCGCCATCTTTGTTCTTTAACGCTGCCACGACAAATCCCATGATGCTTTGCGAGGAGAATTCTCGCAAAGCATCATGGGATATATCTGCTTGTCTGGCCACCATGGAATCAGTGGCGCCTCCAGAAATGTTTCATTGGGGGGCAGATGGGGCCACTAAAATCTTGGGAGTGGCCACTGAATCTAAAAGCCATAATATCAGGGTTTGATTCTACTATAGTGGTGAAATCAGAACGATTCAGTAACACCTCCTCAGATCCTGGTTAACAGTGAGATTTCTAATGTGACGTCGGTGGAGAGGCCAGTGGGGCAACCCGTGGGGCGGTCTGTGGGGCCGCCTGTGGGGCGGCCCGTGGGGAGGCCAGTGGGGAGGCCAGTGGGGAGGCCAGTGGGGAGGCCAGTGGGGCAACCCGTGGGGCGGTCTGTGGGGCCGCCTGTGGGGCGGCCCGTGGGGAGGCCCGTGGGGAGGCCAGTGGGGAGGCCAGTGGGGAGGCCAGTGGGGAGGCCAGTGGGGCAACCCGTGGGGCGGTCTGTGGGGCCGCCTGTGGGGCGGCCCGTGGGGAGGCCCGTGGGGAGGCCAGTGGGGAGGCCAGTGGGGAGGCCAGTGGGGAGGCCAGTGGGGCAACCCGTGGGGCGGTCTGTGGGGCCGCCTGTGGGGCGGCCCGTGGGGAGGCCCGTGGGGAGGCCCGTGGGGCAACCCGTGGGGCAACCCCTGGGGCCGCCTGTGGGGCGGCCCGTGGGGAGGCCCGTGGGGCAGCCGGTGGGGCGACCCGTGGGGAGGCCCGTGGGGCGGTCTGTGGGGCCGCCTGTGGGGCGGCCCGTGGGGAGGCCCGTGGGACGGCCAGTGGGGAGGCCCGTGGGGCAACCCGTGGGGCCGCCTGTGGGGCCGCCTGTGGGGCGGCCCGTGGGGAGGCCCGTGGGGCAGCCGGTGGGGCGACCCGTGGGGAGGCCCGTGGGGCGGTCTGTGGGGCCGCCTGTGGGGCGGCCCGTGGGGAGGCCCGTGGGACGGCCAGTGGGGAGGCCCGTGGGGCAACCCGTGGGGCCGCCTGTGGGGCCGCCTGTGGGGCGGCCCGTGGGGAGGCCCGTGGGGCAGCCGGTGGGGCGACCCGTGGGGAGGCCCGTGGGGCGGTCTGTGGGGCCGCCTGTGGGGCGGCCCGTGGGGAGGCCCGTGGGACGGCCAGTGGGGAGGCCCGTGGGACGGCCAGTGGGGAGGCCCGTGGGGCAACCCGTGGGGCGGTCTGTGGGGCCGCCTGTGGGGCGGCCCGTGGGGAGGCCCGTGGGGAGGCCCGTGGGGCCGCCTGTGGGGCGGCCCGTGGGGAGGCCCGTGGGGCAACCCGTGGGGCCGCCTGTGGGGCCGCCTGTGGGGCGGCCCGTGGGGAGGCCCGTGGGGCAGCCGGTGGGGCGACCCGTGGGGAGGCCCGTGGGGCGGTCTGTGGGGCCGCCTGTGGGGCGGCCCGTGGGGAGGCCCGTGGGACGGCCAGTGGGGAGGCCCGTGGGACGGCCAGTGGGGAGGCCCGTGGGGCAACCCGTGGGGCGGTCTGTGGGGCCGCCTGTGGGGCGGCCCGTGGGGAGGCCCGTGGGGAGGCCCGTGGGGCCGCCTGTGGGGCGGCCCGTGGGGAGGCCCGTGGGGCAGCCGGTGGGGCGACCCGTGGGGAGGCCCGTGGGGCGGTCTGTGGGGCCGCCTTTGGGGCGGCCCGTGGGGAGGCCCGTGGGGCAGCCGGTGGGGCAGCCCGTGGGGAGGCCCGTGGGACGGCCAGTGGGGAGGCCCGTGGGACGGCCAGTGGCGAGGCCCGTGGGGCGGTCTGTGGGGCCGCCTGTGGGGCGGCCCGTGGGGAGGCCCGTGGGACGGCCAGTGGGGAGGCCCGTGGGGCGGTCTGTGGGGCCGCCTGTGGGGCGACCCGTGGGGAGGCCCGTGGGGAGGCCCGTGGGGCGGTCTGTGGGGCCGCCTGTGGGGCGGCCCGTGGGGAGGCCCGTGGGACGGCCAGTGGGGAGGCCAGTGGGGCAACCCGTGGGGCGGTCTGTGGGGCCGCCTGTGGGGCGGCCCGTGGGGAGGCCCGTGGGGCCGCCTGTGGGGCAACCCGTGGGGAGGCCCGTGGGGCGGTCTGTGGGGCTGCCTGTGGGGCGACCCGTGGGGAGGCCCGTGGGGAGGCCCGTGGGGCGACCTGTAGGGAGGCCAGTGGGGAGGCCGGTGGGGCGACCTGTAGGGAGGCCAGTGGGGAGGCCCGTGGGGGCAGTCTGTGGGGAGGCCCGTGGGGCAACCCGTGGGGAGGCCAGTGGGGAGACACATTGGGCGGCAGCGGCCTCCTGGTGGCGCCAGTATATGGTCGATCACCTTTTCTTAAGGTGCATAAAAGGCAGTGATGTAAATATTCCTCAGAACTCAATAGCATTGAGTTTCAGACTTTATACAGTGCAGTAATAGAAACAGATGAACGGGTCCCCCCCTTTGGAACGGGGGTGGTTTGGCTTCTTTATTAGCCTGCAATGCCCCATACCTGTCTATGTCTCTGAAAGGGGGGTCCTTGAACTCAAGGCTGTTTCTGACATTATGAACTGGGAAGAGAAACGTCTTCAAACTTGGAAACAAAAGTCCAATGGATTGTTTCTTTAACGTGCCCTTTTGTTCCCGCTGAGGGTCCACCACATTAGGGGGCCGTCCCAAACACTGTAGTGGGTGGGGCCAGTGGACGGTTCAGCCCTTAAGCAGCAGGTGCGCGGCGGCCTGATGGCAGAGGAACATAAACTCTGCTGGTTTGTTCGTCACACTGACAGAAAATCAAGAGTTAGTTTATAAATAAGATGTAATAATTCCTAAATGGAAGGTCCTCTTTGACCGAAAACATTTGATTTTAGAAATGGCTGAAGCAGGCGGCAGAGAGGAGCAGGAGGCGTACCAGAGTGGGAGCTCGTCCTTTCCTTCCACTGGACATTTTTACATTTGATCTGGTTCTGACGCTCCTTCCTCAGTCGCTCCAGTCTTTGCGCTGAAAAGAGAGACAACAAATTTTACGTCCCGTCGACTAGTAGACTAGTCCAAGTTACTCAGTCTTTCATTTCTAAATGCTTCACTAGTCTGTTTACAGAACATCAAAGCTGCTTTCCATCTGATCAATAAGGTTCTAATTAGGAGGGAACCGGGTCACTCTGGACCTCCAGGTGGAACCTCTCCACCGTCTCCTGAGGAACAGACCATCTTACCCGCAGCCCCAGCCTTTTCACAGCTTTCCTGTTGGAATCCTGATGAGACAGCCACACAGGTCAGTACTTCAGAACCCTGCAGAACCCTGCAGAACCCAGCCATCCCAGAACCTCCACACCAACAAACATCTCACACCACCTGCCTCCCAGCAGAACCTTCAGGATCATCTTCCTGTCTGATCGGCTCCATGAAGGCAGAGATGCACCCATCGCTCCGGTCCCAGCCCGGTCCTTCTACCTCAGCCCGTTTAGGGGGGCCGGGTTCTATTGGATCACATCCTAAAAACGGTGTTGGTGTTTCTGTGTTCAGGGTGAGCAGAACCTGCTGGACCAACTGGAACCGTGCTGTCGGTGCATCTCTCCATCAAACTGACCCACATCCCAGCTTCAGATCTTTGAGGAGAAGTTCTGATGAACGGCTGCTGCTCTGACCTCCAGGTAACGTTCCACACCTGCCAGCTAGAGAACAAGCCTTCATCCAGAGACGGCCATCAGACTGAATGTGGTCCAGGTCAACATTCTTCAGGTTTCCACTGGATCCTGAACGGATCACATTTAAAGAGTTAACTGGACAGTCCGTGGAGTTCATGGTGCCTCTACGACTAGCAGTAAGTAGTCGTAGCGCCACACAGCGTTGCCATGGATACAAGCACCTCCTCTGCGCTCAATAAAAGCCACCAAGTCTTGGTGGGGGGGGTCAGCTCCTGAACAGGATGGACTGGCCATGGAAGCAGGAAGCAGATGGAAGCAGCAGCTGGCGGCCATGTTTCCCAGGATCACAGCTTCCGCCTGACTCCATCAGGTGGATCAACACCATGGACCCACTGGTTCCTCTCCTGGAGAACCTTCCTGCCTGCAGCTAAACATTAGGGTGATGGCAGGGAGGCCGTCCTACAGAACAGCAGGTTTGATTGATGCCTTCGAGGGTTAGATCACTGATTACTCCTCCTTTAACCAGACGGGCCTCTGTGAGCGCTGCTGCAGCAGGAGCAGCCTGAGCAGGAGCAGCCTGCAGGAGCAGCCTGCAGGAGGAGCAGCCTGAGGAGGAGCAGCCTGCAGGAGCAGCCTGAGCAGGAGCAGCCTGCAGGAGGAGCAGCCTGAGCAGGAGCAGCCTGCAGGAGCAGCCTGCAGCAGGAGCAGCCTGAGCAGGAGCAGCCTGCAGGAGCAGCCTGCAGGAGCAGCCTGAGCAGGAGCAGCCTGCAGGAGCAGCCTGAGCAGGAGCAGCCTGCAGGAGGAGCAGCCTGAGCAGGAGCAGCCTGCAGGAGCAGCCTGAGCAGGAGCAGCCTGCAGGAGGAGCAGCCTGAGCAGGAGCAGCCTGCAGGAGCAGCCTGAGCAGGAGCAGCCTGCAGGAGGAGCAGCCTGAGCAGGAGCAGCCTGCAGGAGCAGCCTGAGCAGGAGCAGCCTGCAGGAGCAGCCTGCAGGAGCAGCCTGAGCAGGAGCAGCCTGCAGGAGCAGCCTGCAGGAGCAGCCTGAGCAGGAGCAGCCTGCAGGAGCAGCCTGAGCAGGAGCAGCCTGAGCAGGAGCAGCCTGCAGGAGCAGCCTGAGCAGGAGCAGCCTGCAGGAGCAGCCTGCAGGAGCAGCCTGCAGGAGCAGCCTGAGCAGGAGCAGCCTGAGCAGGAGCAGCCTGCAGGAGCAGCCTGCAGGAGCAGCCTGAGCAGGAGCAGCCTGAGCAGGAGCAGCCTGCAGGAGCAGCCTGAGCAGGAGCAGCCTGAGCAGGAGCAGCCTGCAGGAGGAGCAGCCTGAGGAGGAGCAGCCTGCAGGAGCAGCCTGAGCAGGAGCAGCCTGCAGGAGCAGCCTGCAGGAGCAGCCTGCAGGAGCAGCCTGAGCAGGAGCAGCCTGAGCACGAGCAGCCTGAGCAGGAGCAGCCTGCAGGAGCAGCCTGCAGGAGCAGCCTGAGCAGGAGCAGCCTGAGCAGGAGCAGCCTGAGCAGGAGCAGCCTGCAGGAGCAGCCTGAGCAGGAGCAGCCTGCAGGAGCAGCCTGCAGGAGCAGCCTGAGCAGGAGCAGCCTGAGCAGGAGCAGCCTGAGCAGGAGCAGCCTGCAGGAGCAGCCTGAGCAGGAGCAGCCTGCAGGAGCAGCCTGCAGGAGCAGCCTGAGCAGGAGCAGCCTGCAGGAGCAGCCTGAGCAGGAGCAGCCTGAGCAGGAGCAGCCTGAGCAGGAGCAGCCTGAGCAGGAGCAGCCTGCAGGAGCAGCCTGAGCAGGAGCAGCCTGCAGGAGCAGCCTGCAGGAGCAGCCTGAGCAGGAGCAGCCTGAACAGGAGCAGCCTGCACGAGCAGCCTGAGCAGGAGCAGCCTGAGCAGGAGCAGCCTGCAGGAGCAGCCTGCAGGAGGAGCAGCCTGAGGAGGAGCAGCCTGAGCAGGAGCAGCCTGAGCAGCCTGAGCAGGAGCAGCCTGAGCAGGAGCAGCCTGAGCAGCCTGAGCAGGAGCAGCCTGAGCAGGAGCAGCCTGAGCAGGAGCAGCCTGAGCAGGAGCAGCCTGAGCAGCCTGAGCAGGAGCAGCCTGAGCAGCCTGAGCAGCCTGAGCAGCCTGAGCAGCCTGAGCAGGAGCAGCCTGCAGGAGGAGCAGCCTGAGGAGGAGCAGCCTGAGCAGGAGCAGCCTGAGCAGGAGCAGCCTGAGCAGCCTGAGCAGGAGCAGCCTGAGCAGGAGCAGCCTGAGCAGGAGCAGCCTGAGCAGCCTGAGCAGGAGCAGCCTGAGCAGGAGCAGCCTGAGCAGGAGCAGCCTGAGCAGCCTGAGCAGGAGCAGCCTGAGCAGGAGCAGCCTGAGCAGGAGCAGCCTGAGCAGGAGCAGCCTGAGCAGCCTGAGCAGGAGCAGCCTGAGCAGCCTGAGCAGCCTGAGCAGCCTGAGCAGCCTGAGCAGGAGCAGCCTGCAGGAGGAGCAGCCTGAGGAGGAGCAGCCTGAGCAGGAGCAGCCTGAGCAGGAGCAGCCTGAGCAGCCTGAGCAGGAGCAGCCTGAGCAGGAGCAGCCTGAGCAGGAGCAGCCTGAGCAGCCTGAGGAGGAGCAGCCTGAGCAGGAGCAGCCTGAGCAGGAGCAGCCTGAGCAGCCTGAGCAGGAGCAGCCTGAGCAGGAGCAGCCTGAGCAGGAGCAGCCTGAGCAGCCTGAGCAGGAGCAGCCTGAGCAGGAGCAGCCTGAGCAGGAGCAGCCTGAGCAGCCTGAGCAGGAGCAGCCTGAGCAGCCTGAGCAGGAGCAGCCTGAGCAGGAGCAGCCTGAGCAGGAGCAGCCTGAGCAGCCTGAGCAGCCTGAGCAGGAGCAGCCTGAGCAGCCTGAGCAGGAGCAGCCTGAGCAGCCTGAGCAGGAGCAGCCTGAGCAGCCTGAGCAGGAGCAGCCTGAGCAGGAGCAGCCTGAGCAGGAGCAGCCTGAGCAGCCTGCAGACGTGGAAGGCTGTGTGTCCAGAGTGGTTCTTTCCCACTGGAACCAGCTCAGGCCTTCAGCTCTCAGCCATGGGACGATCCTCCACACTCTGCTTCAGGAGGTGCATGGCGCCCCCCCCGTCGCCTGGCGGTCTGTGAGCGGCTGCTGCTGGATGAGCAGACGGGACCGAACCAGTGGGTTCTGTGGGTCAAACCAAGCTTCCTTCCTGAGTTCTTCTTCTATCGTCTCCTTTCACTCAATCAACAAACATCTGATCCCCTGATTTCACCACAAACCAAAGATTTAAGCTCCAACCTCCGATTGGTTCCACCCATAAGAGCCGCAGGAGGCCGGCCCAGCAGGAAGCCGGCCCCTCAGAGCCACAGGGACCGGCTTCCTGCGGGGCCGGTCAGAGGGCCGGTCAGAGGGCCGGTCAGAGGGCCGGTCAGAGGGCCGGCCGCGGCCTGCGGCTGAGCTTACCTGTATTGGAGCGGCGGCGGATGCCAAAGTCCCAGCTGGAGGTGATGTCCATGGACTGGGAGAGGTCACAGCTGTGGTTTTCCACGGCGGGACAGCCGGCCTCGCCGAGGGAGGCGGAGCCTGACGATCCACAGCTGGTACCGGGCACCAGGGTGAGCTGGCACTTCTCCAGGTCCACGTCCTGGTCTATCAGAACCATCTCACACATCCCCGTATCGTCGCTGGTGACGTGGGACTGCCTGATGTGGGCCAGGATGATGGCCGGGTTGTCCAGGAAAGCCATGGCTTCACGCAGCAGAACCTAAAGCTTCTCAATCTTCTGCTGGGCCGGGTCAAAGCAGCACCTCCTGCTGCTCCTCGCTCTACTGACTCAGCTCCATGGAGGAGGAGTGGCCACCTGGTCAGAGGGAGACAGCTCCTCAGCTGATATAGACCACAATCTAACCAGGTTAAATTAAATCACTCATTTAAAATACTTTTAAAAGGATAAATAAGCAATTAGACCTGAAACAATGAATCCAATTAATCAATTATTAAAATAATCAACTAATTTATTAATCAATTAATTATTAACTGGAGGATAGAGACTCTAAAACATTCCTTTAGCTGACAGAGCGACACGCTAAGAGCAGGAGTGATACCAAGTATAAGCATTTAAGATAAAAAAAAAAACAGTCTGTCAATCTGCTCTATAATCCAGAACTCTTCAAGTGGAAAAGTTTAAGTTGCTTTAATTTAATGAAAAGT
Source organism: Cyprinodon tularosa (assembly GCF_016077235.1). NCBI lineage: Eukaryota > Metazoa > Chordata > Actinopteri > Cyprinodontiformes > Cyprinodontidae > Cyprinodon > Cyprinodon tularosa. The sequence goes on from NW_024039541.1 coordinate 245,191, forward strand.
CTTCTAGATTATTCAAAGACATGATCAACAGATTAATCTATTTGAAAAATAATCCTTAGCTGCATCATAAAGGCCACTTTAAAATGATTTATTAAAGAAAACAGTCTCATCAGACTGTCAGGCTCCGCAGTGTGCGGCCGATCCCTCCAATCACAGAACAATAACCTGTTCTAATATAGATGTTCCCAAAAGATCTATGAGGCTTTTATAATTCTGTAGATATTACTGCGCCATCAGTAACCAGCTCCAGTCAGTGATTGGTGGCTGACTTTTCATGCTGTCTCTAAAGGAATGAAAGATTTTTCCCAACACTAAGCTCACTTAGCTGATTGCTCCTTCCTGTGTTTCCAAAAAGGCCAAAGTAAATAACCCAGTCCTTCTTTTCACTGTAGACAAGCCATGATCTGCTTCTCTGTTCTCCATTTTTCATTTGGATGAAATAATAGCTGCATGAATCATGACAGCAGACAAGATAGAGGAGAGCAGGAGGCGGGGTTACCAATCTACTGGCTCTGGAGAGCAGAGTTCGCTGCTTTTAGATGTTGTCTCCAAAGTCTCCAGTAGCAGAAAAAAGTCTCTAGATTTGGCGCTAGGAGCTTTTTAGAAATCAAAGTGCTAGAGGGGTCTGAAAAGTGGCTAAATATAGCGACTAAAGCGCTAAGTTGGCAACACTGCTCTTTGCATGGTTTGTTTTCAAATGGTTTGCTGCTGTCTGTTTGGACCTTTCTGAACATGTGCAGCAAATGGACTGATCCAATATGGTGGACACTGAAGGGGGGGGGGCTGAGACACACTGAATATTATCAGCGTTCTGATGGCATTTTAGAGAAAAAAAATGTATCTAAAACATAAATAATGTGAACAAATAAGGAATAGTTGTATTAACCACACATGGAAACAGAGTTTTATGGGGCCCCCAGGAACTTGGGGCCCTAAGCAGCTGCCTAGTATTTCATTCAGTGTTTGTAGTTCAGACATTCACCTGATTACTAACGCCCTGCATAAACATAAAGCTGTCTACATCTTCAACAACCCAGCTGCTGGCAGCAAACACACCATCACATGATCTCCAGCAGCTCCTCAAACCCACAACCTGAGACTGGACAGACTGACCCTGGACAGACTGACCCTGGACAGACTGACCCTGGACAGACTGACCCTGGACAGACTGAGACTGGACAGACTGACCCTGGACAGACTGACCCTGGACAGACTGACCCTGGATAGTCTGAGTCTGGACAGACTGAGCCTGGACAGACTGACCCTGGATAGTCTGAACCTGGATAGTCTGAACCTGGACAGACTGAACCTGGACAGACTGACCCTGGACAGACTGACCCTGGACAGACTGAGACTGGACAGACTGACCCTGGACAGACTGACCCTGGACAGACTGACCCTGGACAGACTGACCCTGGATAGTCTGAGTCTGGACAGACTGAGCCTGGACAGACTGACCCTGGATAGTCTGAACCTGGATAGTCTGAACCTGGACAGACTGAACCTGGACAGACTGACCCTGGACAGACTGACCCTGGATAGTCTGAACCTGGATAGTCTGAACCTGGACAGACTGAGACTGGACAGACTGACCCTGGACAGACTGACCCTGGACAGACTGACCCTGGACAGACTGAGACTGGACAGACTGACCCTGGACAGACTGACCCTGGACAGACTGACCCTGGACAGACTGACCCTGGACAGACTGACCCTGGATAGTCTGAGTCTGGACAGACTGAGCCTGGACAGACTGACCCTGGATAGTCTGAACCTGGATAGTCTGAACCTGGACAGACTGAACCTGGACAGACTGACCCTGGACAGACTGACCCTGGACAGACTGACCCTGGACAGACTGACCCTGGACAGACTGACCCTGGACAGACTGACCCTGGATAGTCTGAGTCTGGACAGACTGACCCTGGATAGTCTGAGTCTGGACAGACTGAGCCTGGACAGACTGAGACTGGATAGTCTGACCCTGGATAGTCTGAACCTGGATAGTCTGAACCTGGACAGTCTGACCCTGGACAGTCTGACCCTGGACAGTCTGACCCTGGATAGTCTGAACCTGGATAGTCTGAACCTGGACAGACTGACCCTGGACAGACTGACCCTGGACAGACTGACCCTGGACAGACTGACCCTGGATAGTCTGAGTCTGGACAGACTGACCCTGGATAGTCTGAGTCTGGACAGACTGAGCCTGGACAGACTGAGACTGGATAGACTGACCCTGGATAGTCTGAACCTGGATAGTCTGAACATGGACAGTCTGACCCTGGACAGTCTGACCCTGGATAGTCTGAACCTGGATAGTCTGAACCTGGACAGACTGACCCTGGACAGACTGACCCTGGACAGACTGACCCTGGACAGACTGAGACTGGACAGACTGACCCTGGACAGACTGACCCTGGACAGACTGACCCTGGACAGACTGACCCTGGATAGTCTGAGTCTGGACAGACTGAGCCTGGACAGACTGAGCCTGGACAGACTGAGACTGGATAGACTGACCCTGGATAGTCTGAACCTGGATAGTCTGAACCTGGATAGTCTGAACCTGGATAGTCTGAACCTGGATAGTCTGAACCTGGATAGTCTGAACATGGACAGTCTGACCCTGGACAGTCTGACCCTGGATAGTCTGAACCTGGATAGTCTGAACCTGGACAGACTGAACCTGGACAGACTGACCCTGGACAGACTGAGACTGGACAGACTGACCCTGGACAGACTGACCCTGGATAGTCTGAGTCTGGACAGACTGACCCTGGATAGTCTGAGTCTGGACAGACTGAGCCTGGACAGACTGAGACTGGATAGACTGACCCTGGATAGTCTGAACCTGGATAGTCTGAACCTGGACAGTCTGACCCTGGACAGTCTGACCCTGGACAGTCTGACCCTGGATAGTCTGAACCTGGATAGTCTGAACCTGGACAGACTGACCCTGGACAGACTGACCCTGGACAGACTGACCCTGGACAGACTGACCCTGGATAGTCTGAGTCTGGACAGACTGACCCTGGATAGTCTGAGTCTGGACAGACTGAGCCTGGACAGACTGAGACTGGATAGACTGACCCTGGATAGTCTGAACCTGGATAGTCTGAACATGGACAGTCTGACCCTGGACAGTCTGACCCTGGATAGTCTGAACCTGGATAGTCTGAACCTGGACAGACTGACCCTGGACAGACTGACCCTGGATAGTCTGAGTCTGGACAGACTGAACCTGGACAGACTGAGCCTGGATAGTCTGAGTCTGGACAGACTGAGCCTGGACAGACTGACCCTGGATAGTCTGAGTCTGGACAGACTGAGCCTGGACAGACTGAGACTGGATAGACTGACCCTGGATAGTCTGAACCTGGATAGTCTGAACCTGGACAGTCTGACCCTGGACAGTCTGACCCTGGATAGTCTAAACCTGGACAGACTGAACCTGGATAGTCTGAGTCTGGACAGACTGACCCTGGATAGTCTGAACCTGGACAGACTGAACCTGGATAGTCTGAGTCTGGACAGACTGACCCTGGACAGACTGAACCTGGACAGACTGAACCTGGATAGTCTGAGTCTGGACAGACTGAACCTGGATAGTCTGAACCTGGACAGACTGAACCTGGACAGACTGACCCTGGACAGACTGAGCCTGGATAGTCTGAGTCTGGACAGACTGAACCTGGACAGACTGAGTCTGGACAGACTGACCCTGGATAGTCTGAACCTGGACAGACTGAACCTGGATAGTCTGAGTCTGGACAGACTGACCCTGGACAGACTGAACCTGGACAGACTGAACCTGGATAGTCTGAGTCTGGACAGACTGAACCTGGATAGTCTGAACCTGGACAGACTGAACCTGGATAGTCTGAACCTGGATAGTCTGAACCTGGACAGACTGACCCTGGATAGCCTGAACCTGGATAGTCTGAACCTGGACAGACTGAACCTGGATAGTCTGAACCTGGATAGTCTGAACCTGGACAGACTGACCCTGGATAGCCTGAACCTGGACAGACTGACCCTGGATAGCCTGAACCTGGATAGACTGACCCTGGATAGTCTGAACCTGGACAGACTGACCCTGGATAGTCTGAACCTGGACAGACTGAACCTGGACAGACTGACCCTGGACAGACTGACCCTGGATAGCCTGAACCTGGATAGTCTGAACCTGGACAGACTGACCCTGGATAGTCTTGACAGACTCACCCTGGACAGACTCACCCTGGACAGTCTGAACCTGGACAGTCTGAGCCTGGACAGACTGAACCTGGATAGTCTGAACCTGGATAGTCTGAGTCTGGACAGACTGAACCTGGACAGACTGACCCTGGACAGCCTGAACCTGGATAGTCTGAACCTGGACAGACTGACCCTGGATAGTCTTGACAGACTCACCCTGGACAGACTCACCCTGGACAGACTCACCCTGGACAGACTGACCCTGGACAGTCTGAGCCTGGACAGACTGAACCTGGATAGTCTGACCCTGGATAGTCTTGACAGACTCACCCTGGACAGACTCACCCTGGACAGACTCACCCTGGACAGTCTGAACCTGGACAGTCTGAGCCTGGACAGACTGACCCTGGACAGACTGAGTCTGGACAGTCTGACCCTCAGGAGCCGCAATATAAAGTATGTCCTAAAGCAGACAGATGTTGGATAGCTGTGTTCTAACAGAAGAGCAGGGGGCTCTCTGTACAGGAAGTGACGTCAACAGGGTTAATTCCCCCCGCTGTGGTACTTTTGGTCAAAGATGAAGAGAAGAGCGGAGCTAGCAGCTGTTGGCTATCCGGCTGTAGCCTTCCGCTCTAACCGTCTATAAAATCCTTTATCTGCGTCAGAAACCATTTAATCAGGAGGAGAACCGCTGGAGCCTCACAGCTCAGGCCGGGTTACCTCGCAGTCCAAGCCGGGTTAGCTGGCAGCAGTTAGCCGCTATCATCACCTCCGTCACTAATGGCTGCAGGTCAGCAGGTCTCCGGCAGAGCATTATATCCCAGCAGGCAGCTTCTGTTCCACCTTACGAGGCGCCATAGAACCGAACCATAACACCAGCAGCAGCCACTTCCGTCCAGCGTGGGGCGTTTGCGTCCCCTCGGAAGTTGGAAACAGCAATGACGTCAGATAGAGGTACTTTCACGCCGCAGAGCTTAATCTGCGCTCCGAGCCGAGCTTTAAAACAGTGCAGACTGAACATGTACTGTTGCTGCTTGGAATCATTAGTCACCTAATCATTTATTTCGCGCCTGATTGAAATGTTGAACATAAAGGTTCGCGCCACAGTGTGCAGTGGATCTGACGGCATGCAGACCGGAAGCAGCACCCAGCCGGTCAGTGCCGCGGCTGATCCAGCTGTAGATGAAGACCCACTGGAATTATGCTTTAGTTTTCTACATCTCACCCATTGTTCTGGATAAAACTTCATTAAGCGATATTTCCGGCATCTGCGATAAAAGAGAACGCAGCATTTCTTCTTCTACTGCTTCTAGGCGGACAGCAAATTACTGCAGAGATGCAGACCGCCACCTACGGTACAGGCGGGTAACTACATCCACAACCAGAAACATTAAACACTTCAATCATCCATTCATCATCCATTCATCCTCCATCCATCCATCATCCATCCATCCTCCATCCATCCATTCATCCTCAATCATCCATCCTCCATCCATCCATCCTCAATCATCCATCCATCCTCCATCCATCCATCCATTCCCCATCATCCATCCATCCATCCATTCATCATCCATCCATCCATCCATTCATCATCCATCATCCATCCATCCTCCATCCATCCATTCCCCATCATCCATCCATTCATCATCCATCCATCATCCATCCATCCTCCATCCATCCATCCATTCCCCATCATCCATCCATCCATCATCCATCCATCCTCCATCCATCCATCCATTCCCCATCATCCATTCATCATCCATCCATCCATCCATTCATCATCCATCATTCATCATCCATCCATCATCCATCCATCCATTCATCATCCATCCATCATCCATCCATCCATCCATCCTCCATCATCCATCCATTCATCATCCATCCATCATCCATCCATCCATCATCCATCCATCAATCATCCATCCATCATCCATCCATCCATCATCCATCCATTCATCAATCATCCATCCATCCATCATCCATCCATCCATTCATCATCCATCATTCATCATCCATCCATCCATCCATCCATCCATCCATCCTCCATCATCCATCCATCCATTCATCATCCATCCATCATCCATCCATTCATCATCCTTCATCCATCATCTATCCATCATCCATCCATTCATCATCCATCCATCATCCATCCATTCATCATCCTTCATCCATCATCTATCCATCATCCATCCATCCATTCATCATCCATCCATCATCCATCCATTCATCATCCTCCATCCATCATCTATCCATCATCCATCCATCATCCATCCATTCATCTATCCATCATCCATCCATTCATCATCCATCCATCCTCCATCCATCATCCATCCATCCATCAATCATCCATCCATCATCCATCCATCCATCCATCATCCATCCTCCATCCATCATCCATCCATCATCCATCCATTCATCATCCTTCATCCATCATCCATCCATCCTCCATCCATCATCCATCCATCCATTCATCATCCATCCATCATCCATCCATTCATCATCCTTCATCCATCATCTATCCATCATCCATCCATCCATCCTCCATCCATCCATCCTCCATCATCCATCATCCATCCATCATCCATCCATTCATCTATCCATCATCCATCCATTCATCATCCATCCATCCTCCATCCATCCATCCATCATCCATCCATTCATCAATCATCCATCATCCATCCATCCATCCATCCATCCATCCATCATCCATCCATCCATCATCCATCCATCCATCCATCATCCCATCATCCATCCATCCATCCATCCATCCATCATCCATCCATCCATCATCCATCCATCATCCATCCATCCATCCATCATCCATCATCCATCCATCCATCCATCCATCCATCCATCATCCATCCATCCATCCATCCATCCATCATCCATCCATCCATCCATCCATCCATCATCCATCCATCCATCATCCATCATCCATCATCCATCCATCCATCATCCATCCATCCATCCATCCATTATCCATCCATCCATCATCCATCCATTCATCAATCATCCATCATCCATCATCCATCCATCCATCCATCCATCATCCATCATCCATCCATCCATCATCCATTATCCATCCATCCATCCATCCATCCATCATCCATCCATCCATCATCCATCATCCATCCATCCATCCATTCATCATCCATCCATCCTCCATCCATCATTCATCCATCCATCAATCATCCATCCATCATCCATCCATCCATCCATCCATCCATCATCCATCATCCATCCATTCGTCATCCATCCATCCATCCATCCATCATCCATCCATCCATCCATCATCCATCCATCCATCATCCATCATCCATCCATTCATCATCCATCCATCCTCCATCCATCATCCATCATCCATCCATCCATCAATCATCCATCCATCATCCATCATCCATCCATCCATCATCCATCATCCATCATCCATCCATCCATCCATCCATCATCCATCCATCCTCCATCCATCATCCATCCATCCATCCATCATCCATCCATTCATCATCCATCCATCATCCATCCATTCATCATCCTTCATCCATCATCTATCCATCATCCATCCATCATCCATCCATCCTCCATCCATCATCCATCCATCCATCAATCATCCATCATCCATCAATCATCCATCCACCATCCACCATCCATCCTCCATCATCCATCCATCCATCATCCATCCACCATCCATCATCCATCCTCCATCCATCATCCATCCATCCATCAATCATCCATCATCCATCATCATCCATCATCCATCCATCATCCATCCATCATCCATCCATCCATCCATCCATCCATCCATCATCCATCCATCCATCCATCCATCCATCCATCATCCATCCATCATCCATCCATCCATCCATCCATCATCCATCCATCATCCATCCATCCATCCATCCATCCATCATCCATCCATCCATCCATCCATCATCCATCCATCATCCATCCATCATCCATCCATCCATCCATCATCCATCATCCATCCATCCATCATCCATCATCCATCCATCCATCATCCATCCATCATCCATCCATCCATCATCCATCCATCATCCATCCATCCATCCATCCATCCATCCATCCATCCATCATCCATCCATCCATCCATCCATCATCCATCATCCATCCATCCATCCATCATCCATCCATCATCCATCCATCCATCATCCATCCATCCATCCATCCATCATCCATCCATCCATCCATCCATCATCCATCCATCATCCATCCATCATCATCCATCCATCCATCATCCATCATCCATCCATCATCCATCCATCATCCATCATCCATCCATCCATCCATCATCCATCCATCCATCATCCATCATCCATCATCCATCCATCCATCCATCATCCATCCATCCATCCATCATCATCCATCCATCATCCATCCATCCATCATCCATCCATCCATCCATCCATCCATCCATCATCCATCCATCCATCCATCCATCCATCCATCCATCCATCCATCCATCATCCATCCATCCATCCATCCATCATCCATCCATCATCCATCCATCCATCATCCATCCATCCATCCATCCATCCATCATCCATCCATCCATCCATCATCCATCCATCATCCATCCATCCATCATCCATCCATCCATCATCCATCCATCATCCATCCATCATCCATCCATCAATCATCCATCCATCATCCTCCATCCATCATCCATCCATCCATCCATCATCCATCATCCATCCATCATCATCCATCCATCATCCATCCATCCATCCATCCATCCATCCATCCATCCATCATCCATCCATCATCCATCCATCATCCATCCATCCATCCATCCATCCATCATCCATCCATCATCCATCCATCATCCATCCATCCATCATCCATCATCCATCCATCATCCTCCATCCATCATCCATCCATCCATCCATCCATCATCCATCCATCCATCCATCCATCCATCCATCATCCATCCATCATCCATCCATCCATCATCCATCATCCATCATCCATCCATCATCCTCCATCCATCATCCATCCATCCATCCATCATCCATCCATCCATCCATCATCCATCCATCCATCCATCCATCATCCATCCATCCATCATCCATCCATCTTCCATCCATCATCCATCCATCCATCACCTGAAAACATCCAGACTCTCTGTGGTTTCATTTCGCTCCAGGATGATGATCTGATCAGTTTTCTCTGTGATTTCTTCTTAAATGGGATTTTGTCTCAAAGATTTCTATTCAACTTTCCAATTTTCAACAAACACGTTCTGCTTTTGAAGAAACTGACATTCAGTCAAAGTATTCCACAGCTGCTTGCTGTGGAATATTAGAATAATTTCTGTTAACAGGAAATCCGTCTTTAAATCTGATTGAAGGGATTCTGTCTGTTGCTGATTGAATTATTTGGGAATTTTGAGTTTGGGGAAACATTTTATTTGAACATGCTGTCTGTGACCGTCCTGCTATCAAAGAACGGTCATCTCCTAAAATATCCCAGTTTTCCATCATGTGGTCCAATAGGGAGCTGTCCGTCCATCCATCCATCATGGACGCCACCTTCCACCCTCTGCAGCAGACTGGAGAGGAGCTGAGCAGCTCCTCTCCAGTCTGCTGCAGAGGGTGGAAGGTGGCGTCCATCCATCCATCATGGACGCCACCTTCCACCCTCTGCAGCAGACTGGAGAGGAGCTGAGCAGCTCCTTTAGTCAGAGACTTTTACAGCCTCAGTAGGAGCGCTGCTGCAGCTCATTCATCCAACCAGACTTTACAATGAGACACTACAACAGCAATAACTGCTGCAGTGGAGAATAATTACTATTTAATACCCTGAGCAATAACCTGTTTCTCTATATAAACACCCTGTGCAATAATCCTACTATAGATAGAAAGCTGCCCTATGTGGACGCCCTGTATATACTGTATATATCCCATCATGCACCTCTTTCTTCCTTTGGCTCCTCCTCCTTTGGCTATTTGAGCTGATGGAATGAGTCAGTTTCTCCACTGTGAGATCAATCAATCAATCAATCAATCAGTTGATGATAATCAATCATCTGCTGTGGTTCATATTCTCGTTAGCTAAGTATCACAGACTGCTTTAAGGAGAAACTCTCCTCGTTTTTTGATGTTTTCTTCAATAGTTTTAAATTTTATTTCTAGAAAATATCAGATTTTAGTTTTATTGCTTTAATTCCTTTACGTTTAATTTCGTTTCCCAAATGTAATCGCCAACAGATTTTCAAAAGTGATCATAACAGAAATAAAGGCTGGAAAGTATCACTCTCTATTTAATCTATATCTGTACAGGATCTGTTATTGAACCAACTGATTTCTAATATTTTCCTTTTAATGTCACTCAGCCGTTGACATTAGATGCAGCAGTTAGCTCTGGTTTAATGGGCTCCTGTAGCAGCTTTTCTACCTGATTTCAATAAATCAATGAGTCGCAGTGAAAGAAAAGGAGGAATGCTGATGTAACTGAGGCACTTCAATCAAATTTATTGCAGTCAATAAAAACCAAACAATAAAACAGGCTTTCCTTAATTTATCCACTGAGGTACAAGTTGGGTGGATGAACGTCCACAGGTGAGACGAAGTCATCAAGCATCACAGTTTCTGCACAGCTGAGCTTCAACAAATTTATCTCACATTGCAAACCTGCTCAAAAACCCAAAGTGAACAAACTGTAGGATAAATGGAAGATGGCCTCTGATTGGTCGGTTGGTTTATGCATTTATCCCTGAACAGTTTGCTAGAGATATTCTCTGAATTCCTACTTCATTTGGAGAAAACCTACGCTATCTAATGAGCTAACCTTCGCAGGAGATAAAGTGCTTCAAAGTTTACTTCAGAAACATCCGAGTGTGTAGACCACGTCTCTCTATCTGCTGGACAAACCCATCTGCTCTGAAACTTTGTCCTTTTTAAAAATCCCTGAAGAATAAAGGCAAACAGACAGAAAGAGCAGAGGTCAAACAGCCTCGTTACGTCAGTCTATTCTAGAAGAGACGTATCAGTGCTTTATAACAGAAACACAGAGTGGCTGCAGAGCTAGCTACGAAAATAACCTTCCTCAGGATCAGAGAGGAAGGCCAGCAAGCAGTGAGGCAACTGGTGCAGCGCCGGATTGACGCTAAAGACGCGCTACACGCTGAGCACGCTAAGACGCGCTACACGCTGAGCACGCTAAAGACACTATAGATGCAGAAGACGCTCTAGATGCTGAAGACGCTGAGAACGCTAAAGACGCTATAGATGCAGAAGACGCTCTAGATGCTGAAGACGCTGAGAACGCTAAAGACGCTATAGATGCAGAAGACGCTCTAGATGCTGAAGACGCTGAGGACACAGAAAACGCTCTAGATGCAGAAGACGCTGAGGACGCTAAAGACGCTCTAGATGCTGAAGACGCTTAAGACGCTAAAGACGCTGAGGACGCAGAAGACACTCTAGATGCTGAAGACGCTTAAGACGCTAAAGACGCTGAGGACGCTAAAGACGCTGAGGACGCAGAAGACGTTCTAGATGCTGAAGACGCTAAAGACGCTGAGGACGCAGAAGACAATCTAGATGCTGAAGACACTCTAGATGCTGAAGACGCTGAGGACGCAGAAGATGTTCTAGATGCTGAAGACAGTCTAGATGCTCAAGACACTGAGGACGCAGAAGACAATCTAGATGCTGAAGACACTCTAGATGCTGAAGATGCTGAGGACACAGAAGACGCTCTAGATGCTTAAGACACAGAAGACGCTAAAGAAACTCTAGAAGCAGAAGACGCACCAGATGCTCAAGACGCTGAGGACGCAGAAGACGCTCTAGATGCAGAAGACGCTGAGGGCGCAGAAGACGATCTAGATGCTGAAGACGCTAAAGAAACTCTAGAAGCAGAGGACGCTCTAGATGCAGAAGACTGAGGACACAGAAGACGCTCTAGATGCAGAAGACGCTGAGGACGCAGAAGACGATCTAGATGCTGAAGACACAGAAGATGCTAAAGAAACTCTAGAAGCAGAAGACGTTCTAGACGCTGAGGACGCAGAAGACGCTCTAGATGCTGAACATGCTAGCACACAGAGAGAAAATGAATCGTGGTCAAACTGTCAGGGAACCCGCGATGAAACGCAGCATCCAGAGCCTCTCGGGAAAAGTTCATCTCAAAGACGTCTGTGGGACGTAGAGTAACGGTCGCAGACGCGTCAGATACTCTGTTAGCTGTGGATTGCTCTCAGCAGCTGCAGCTCCTTGGAGAATAAAGGGGATCTTTTCTATTCTAGCGTCCAGAAATGTCCTGCTGTTGGACCAGTGGTTGGTGATCATGTTCTCTCCGTCTTTTAGGCTGAAACGCTGCCGGCGACCAGAGGGTTCAACCTGAAGAAGCTTCAGAAATAGATTGATTTGTACGCCACACATATCTCAGGTGACCTTTGTGGTTTCAATGAGGACTCATCTGTTCCCCTGATGGTACTGACCCTGAGACACCTGAGGACAGTTTAAAGGTGAGGAGTACGGGTAGACATCTGCCTTTATGATGGGCCGACCGGGTGCTACTGGCAGGTTGGGGGAGGCCCTAGAGAAAGATGATCTCTGCCATGAAGCTGGAGCTCATGACTCCTAGAAGAATTTCTGAAATGATGACGATGGCTGTTTGAGTTTCAGCGGCTGGTCCTCCAGGGGCCCGGTCTATCTGGACTGGGTCGGCCTGAAAATAAGGAGGCCGGAAGAGTTTGGATATGGATTCAGGTCCGGCCTCCATCGCCCCTCACTCAGCAGACGCTGTGTCGCCTAGCAACCGTGACAGATGACTGACGAAGGAGCAGAGAATGGATGCTGAGCTTCTAGCTGAGGATGTTGAGGAGCTTCAGCAGCAGTACCGCCGCCTGAAATATCACAGTTATAGTCCCCCCCCCCCAGATAAATTGGAATCTGAGCTTAAATATCAGCCAAACCCATTTACACAGTAACAGATTAAAACCTTTAGATAAACCAAACATTACCGCCACATATCTGATTCAACCATTAAAACAACTATTTTCATTCATCTCAGACGGAACTATTCACTGACTGGATTATATTAAACTGAACTTCCAATATTCACCACTGTATGGCGCCGAGTAACCTTTCCTCTAAGAAACAGAGCAGCTGGCGTGCTTGGACTCGCAATGAATCCCGGTACAGCGGACCTGTCCTTGGACACATCTGTCGGCCGCATAACGTGGAATCTTCCAATCCGAACAGACCTCGGCGCCGCGCTATGACGTCATCGGCCAATGGATCTTTGGAGGACGAAGCCGCTGGATACAAACTCAGCCAATGATTATAATTTTGAATATCATTCATAATGGTCGTAGGGGGGCTGGTGCCAGCTGTCATTGGCTGAGAGGCGGGCTCCACCCTGGACAGGTCACCAGTCTATGGCAGGCATACAAATCTAAAACTGCTACAAACAAGCCAAGAGGATAAAAAAAGAAAATAACAGTAAATATTGGGAAAGTTCTTTGTGGTTGATCCCTCCCTCTGATGATCTGCTCCGTAAGTGAAATTAAGTCTGGACGTGTTTTAATCCTGAAGATCAGGCCCTGCCAGCCTAACCCTGCAGGGCGCACTGAGACCTGGCTGCAGCACAGCAACGTCTCCAAACTGCCCCCTCACTAAAGCCTTCAGGAAAAGCTGTCTGAAATTTAAAAAACTAAATTAGAGTTAAACTTCCTCGGTTCTGTGAAGCTGTAATGGTTCCGATTATTGATCCCATCGTTTGCGAATGTCATTAGTGTCCATAGGTGGTGGGGTTCTGGTTGGGTTCTGCTTCTCTGGCAGAACAATCCCTCACAGTGATCACAGACACAAACAGAGCAAACATCGTCTTTGGACCCTCTCCGTCTCCATGGTGACCCAGGGGTCCTCTAGAGCTTGCGTTCTCCACAGATGATGCTCTGGTATATCTGTTCTGTTAGAGGAATGTAGCTGTTCTGCTGGTAGTCCAACACATAGAGGGGATCAGAGATGGTTGATGGGTTGAAGCCACTCTGGACCAACTGGAACTTCTGCTGTTTGAAGGTGCTGGTCATCTCCATCACCTCCTGTGGGACAAAGCGGAGGACGTTCAGTCACAGCAAACCCAAAGCCTACCTCCAAACTCCAGTCCTCAGGGGGGCGCTGTCCTGCACTTTCTATGGTTTATATGGGAGAATCAATGGTCTTCATAACGGTAATATACAAAGGAAACATCTTTATTTGTTATTAAAACAGAATAGTGAATAATAAACTGATTGAAGCTTATTGATGCTACCATTCTATAGTTAGAACCAGAACACTGAGGAATGGGCTACTATGCTGCTGCATTACATCATAATGCTGAATATGTTCAGAATCTCTCGCCATCTTTGAAACAGCAAAGAGATTGCTGCCTGGTCTGTAGAATATCCTCTGCACATTGATGAAGGCACACAGAAAACAGTTTAATAGACAAATCAATGATAAAAACAAAGACTGATTTGCTTTGTTGCTTAGAGTGAACGTCCCGATCCGGCCGGGGAGAAGGACGGACGTTTCTCCTTGGCTCTGCCTTTCTGCTACCTCATTCAGACTGTTCTATTCACCAGTGAGGGAGGAGATCAGGCAGAGAGCAGAACCCAGTTAGGACTGAATGTTCATGAATTGTTCTGCCAACAAAAAAATGAAAGTTATGTTTGAATCACGGTTCTATGAATGCCGGATGACCACCAGAGGGCGGTGCTGAGAGCACTGGCTGTTTGGGCAGAACCTCGTGGAGGTGGTCGGATGCTCATGATGCAGCAGCACATGTTGCTGGAAGCGAGACCCCACTGAAAGCCGCCCAGGAAGAGGAGATGCTCCTGGTGGAACGTGATCTCCCAGAGACAGTCAGGGAGAAGCGAGGGAGCCCCACAATCCAACCAGCAGTCAAAGGTCACCCAGGCTCAGGCTGGGCTAACGCTAACCCCATTAAAACTGGGGAGCAGGGGCGTGATCGCTACCATCACCACTTACAAAAACCAATACACCAAAGAAGCCAACAACGTTAGCCGTACCCAAACTTCTGCAAGGGAAGTTGGTCAGACTGGGAGTGGGGCGAAATCGCTGCCGTCACCAATTCTCAACCAAAACAGCACCAAGCTGAAGGTAGCACGGTACCCAGAAGCTGGGAGAGGGGGCGACTTTCCAAACTCTTCTACCTGATCGACCCGTTGCAGCCTGGGAGGGCGGGGAACAGGACCTCCAGTCAGCGAGAGACAAACAACGGGAAGCTAGCGAACTGCTGAGAAGAGCCAAGGATGACACCAGGCTACGTAGCTTCTGATTGGTCCTCCAGCTTCACAGCTGGGATAATTACTGGAGCTGCGCATCCCTGAAGGGAACATTCAGCACCAGCATTGGGCGGTCAGCAGGGATGGAACAGAACAATCTTTGACCTTTGATGATCTGCCATATTTTAACTTTCTATCACACCTTCAGAGCCATGAACATCATCTAAACGCAGTGACCTGATTGGACAGAGGGTCTGATGAGGTCACAGAGCAGAACCTTTATCCACGTTTTAACTCCTCTCTGCTGGCTGCCTTCCTCCTGCAGTTCCACCGTAGCAGCACTAGAGGGAGCAGTTCACCCATAGACCAGCCTGACTGGTCTCCACTGGGAGCCTGATGTGGTTCTACCATCTGAAGGACCTGCTGCCCCCTTCAGAGGCGTTCCACCATCATCTGATGATGATGAAACCATTCAGCTGGTGGAGAACGTCACATCCACCGTCATCTAAAACATGGCCTCCAACATAATAACATTTAGAATGATTCTGGCGTCCAGCAGAGGAAGGCGTCGAGTGGAGGAAGAGGTCAGTCACCTGGATCCTCACGAAGAGCGGACGAGCGTACGGCGGGAGGTCCCTGAGGGCGTGTTCCAACAGCTTGTGACCATCAAAGGTGAGTTGTGGTCGCACAGTGAGGGCGGCCATCCCTGCTCTGCCCTCATGTCCTGTCAAAGAGAGTTATGATGGAGTCAGCAGAAGCTCCAACAGGTTCTACAACTAGAAGACAGGATTTTCCTTCAGCGTTAATGAGAAACGCATCAAAACGAAGCATGCGAGTCTAAGGAAGGAGCCGTTCTTCTTCACTGTGAATGAGCTGATGAAGACGAGATGAAGGCAGAAACGTTACCTGGAACCTCCACTCCAAACACATTGACCTCCTGGATGAAGTCCACCTGCCCCAGGATCTCCGTCACCTCCGTGGTCGCAACGTTCTCTCCTTTCCACCTGAAGAAGGGAAGGAACCAGAGAGATGAGGCATGAGGTCAGACCATCATCATTCATACAACTACTCCAACACTTCAGTGTCCACCATATTGGATCAGTCCATTTGCTGCACATGTTCAGAAAGGTCCAAACAGACAGCAGCAAACCATTTGAAAACAAACCATGCAAAGAGCAGTGTTGCCAACTTAGCGCTTTAGTCGCTATATTTAGCCACTTTTCAGACCCCTCTAGCACTTTGATTTCTAAAAAGCTCCTAGCGCCAAATCTAGAGACTTTTTTCTGCTACTGGAGACTTTGGAGACAACATCTAAAAGCAGCGAACTCTGCTCTCCAGAGCGAGTAGATTGGTAACCCCGCCTCCTGCTCTCCTCTATCTTGTCTGCTGTCATGATTCATGCAGCTATTATTTCATCCAAATGAAAAATGGAGAACAGAGAAGCAGATCATGGCTTGTCTACAGTGAAAAGAAGGACTGGGTTATTTACTTTGGCCTTTTTGGAAACACAGGAAGGAGCAATCAGCTAAGTGAGCTTAGTGCTTGGAAAAAATCTTTCATTCCTTTAGAGACAGCATGAAAAGTCAGCTGAGTACAAAACATAGAGAGGAAAACAAGAAGAAAAGGGACAAGAAGAGAGGGACACAACCTAGAGCAGATAATGGATGTCTATTCTATTAACATTTCTACATCTGGAGAATGGGGCTGTTTGATGTCTTCTCAGTTCAGAGGGGCCCCTGCCTGCCTTTGCCCAGGGCCCCACATTTCCTAAATGCGCCCCTGGCTGGGAACCAGTAGCGTACTGGTTCCAGTCTAAATGATGACTTCACTCCTAAATAACATCTGATTTGAAGGAAGGAGGGATTTTAAAGGAGACCAACGTCCTGACCTGACAGGAGCTCTTAGGCCCCGCCCACAGGCCACAGGTACCTGAAGGTGTCGCCCACTCTGTCCCTGAAGCAGATGAAGCCGTCCTGGTCTTCGGCCATCAGGTCCCCGGTGTTAAAGTAGACGTCCCCCTTCACAAAGACGTTCTTCAGCAGCTTCTTCTCCGTCAGCTGCTTGTTTCCAGCGTAGCCGAAGAAGGGGCTGAGGGCGCTGACCTTGGCCAGCAACAGCCCCGTCTCTCCTGAACGGAACCAAAGCATGAGACGGGTCGGACCAGAACCGGAACCCTGGAGGAGACGGTTTCCAGCTTTACCTTGTTTGACTCTCTGGCAGAAACCCTGAGGGTCTTTCACCGGTTCGTCTTTAACCATGTCGTACTTCACCAGATCGTACTTGAACAGAAGCTGCAGACAAAGAGGAAAACAACCTGATGAGGAGCAGATCTAGCACAAAAATCTACAGTGAAGATGGTAAAACATCATTTTATTTTAGTTTTTAGTTCACTAGTGGCTTGTTTTTCTAACGGTGGTATGAGAGAGAGGGATGGACCGCAGGCCGGATTGGAACCCGGCCTCATCGAGGACTAAGAGGTCTGTTCATGGGTCGTCTGCACTAACCGCTGCTCCACCTGCCTGGCCCCGCTAAAACATCATTACCAGGACCGGGCGCCCCGCTGGTCCCAGTCAGACCGCAGACGGCAGTTTTCCTGGTTTTAGTTTTTCAGGGGGACGCCATTAGGCCGTAAACGCTGATGTTCCTCCTCCTGCTTCCTGCATCAGCAGCCAAGCTTTCATCAGGAAACCATCTTTAATTAGCTCACCAATTATTTCCCCTCCATGCCTCCTACCACGGTGCATGCAGCTGAATGATCATTTTAAGGACCAAAGCCATTCCAGCCGTTGTCATGGCAACCTGAATCCATCCAAGCAGACAGTATTTTTAGGTTGCTCCGTCTGGTTGATGTTCAGAGTTTCATCTGTGAGGCTTTGAGCTGAAACTGTTTCATCTTTACAGACATGAAACTTTCACCTTCCTAACAAACAGTTTCCTGAATGTTTCCTTCCTTCAGCTCCTCTAACAGAGTTTTAGTGGATCTACTGAAGCCTTTAATGCTACAGCTGCAGCTAACGGCTAACGGATTAGAGCAGCGTCTGCAGCTCTGCAGCTATTTTTAGCTGTGAATCGGGTTCATCCAGCAGCCAGACTGTGGGACTGTCCTGATCCTCACCGCCTGAAGCTCCTACCTGTTTCCTTCTGCATTAATGAGGAATTCAGGAATTAAACCATCAACGTTTCTGTGATAAAACTGCTAAAATAATGTATTCATTAAAATTTCAACCTGGACTGTATAGGTCATTTAGTTTTGTAACAATCTTTTATAACTTTAATGGTGAGAGGACAGCTGAGGTCAGAGATTAGAGCTGAACAGATGGAGGCCACTGTTTCCCAGCCGCTGCCATGACCTGAGGCCAACAGAGCCGCTTCAGGAGGCCAATCCTCTGACAGAAAGCTCCTTTAGCAGGTTAAACATGTCCTCCTCCCAGGCTGCTCTCCTGCTTCACACACGTCACCAGGCTGCGTGCGTTTTACAGTCTGGGTTCTGATCCGACGGATCAGTAACGGTTCCGCTGCATGCAGCTCCAAACATTCCAGGAAACTCCTTAAACTTCTGTCCTTTCTTCATTCTGAAACCACAGCCCACTTCCTGCAGAAAACCCTGGAAGTGTGACGGACAGTCGGTCACATTCTCCATCAGCTGCTGTCAGAACATGTGACCAAACGTAATGGAGAGCAACAGGCTCACAGCTGAAAGGCTTCTTGTTCATCCATTAAAATAGCTGAGGTCTAGAAAAACTTATTTACGCAAAAATAAGGTCACATTTTTTCAGAACAAGCTATGGTTTGACATTTGGTTTGATTTCACTGCTCATTATTGATGTTATATCACAGTCAGCTCCATAAACACTGCAGCATCTAATGCTTCTGGCTCTATGCATCACCACAGCGGATCTGAAACACAATCAGGTGATTTCAGGCAGTTTGGAATCCAAACAAACCCGTCAGAGATGGCAAAGCATTGGGTGAGGTCAGCATCACTGAAAGACCTGGTGGATGACTGACAGAAGAGTCCTGCCCTGGTGTAGAAAAGCCTCAACACTGGATCAAGACTTCACCAGAGTGGATAGGAAGGGTTCACCACCCGACTGGAACCACTGTTGAGCCCCGAGAACAAAACCCTCACGGTTCTGGATCAAAGATCCACTCGGACCACAAAAATGGAGAAGATCCAAAGCATGCCACCTCATCCCTGCAGCATGGTGGTGGTAGTGTCATGGTCTGGGAATGCATGGTTTTCTTGTATTTAATGACTTTGTGAGGTTTCTGGGAATATTATCTGCTCCTAAACTCCATGAACGGTGCTACACACGGAAAACGACCGAAGCAACGACTGCGAAATCAGCCAAAGAATTTATGAAGCAGAGAGGTGGATCGTTATAAAAACAGCCCGATCCTGAACCTATCAGCAGAGGCCTTGCAGTGCACCAGCAGAGGACTGGCAGTGCATCAGCAGAGGCCTGGCAGTGCATCAGCAGAGGCCTGGCATTGCACCAGCAGAGGCCTGGCATTGCACCAGCAGAGGCCTGGCAGTGCATCAGCAGAGGCCTGGCATTGCACCAGCAGAGGCCTGGCAGTGCATTAGCAGAGGCCTGGCAGTGCATTAGCAGAGGCCTGGCAGTGCACCAGCAGAGGCCTGGCAGTGCATTAGCAGAGGCCTGGCAGTGCACCAGCAGAGGCCCGGCAGTGCATCAGCAGAGGCCCGGCAGTGCACCAGCAGAGGACTGGCAGTGCACCAGCAGAGGCCTGGCAGTGCATTAGCAGAGGCCTGGCATTGCACCAGCAGAGGCCCGGCAGTGCACCAGCAGAGGCCCGGCAGTGCATCAGCAGAGGCCCGGCAGTGCATCAGCAGAGGCCCGGCAGTGCACCAGCAGAGGACTGGCATTGCACCAGCAGAGGCCCGGCAGTGCATCAGCAGAGGCCCGGCAGTGCATCAGCAGAGGCCCGGCAGTGCACCAGCAGAGGACTGGCATTGCACCAGCAGAGGACTGGCATTGCACCAGCAGAGGCCTGGCAGTGCACCAGCAGAGGCCCGGCAGTGCACCAGCAGAGGCCTGGCAGTGCATCAGCAGAGGCCCGGCAGTGCATCAGCAGAGGCCCGGCAGTGCACCAGCAGAGGCCTGGCAGTGCACCAGCAGAGGCCCGGCAGTGCATCAGCAGAGGCCCGGCAGTGCACCAGCAGAGGACTGGCATTGCACCAGCAGAGGCCTGGCAGTGCACCAGCAGAGGCCCGGCAGTGCACCAGCAGAGGCCTGGCATTGCACCAGCAGAGGCCTGGCATTGCACCAGCAGAGGCCTGGCATTGCACCAGCAGAGGCCTGGCAGTGCATCAGCAGAGGCCCGGCAGTGCACCAGCAGAGGCCTGGCATTGCACCAGCAGAGGCCTGGCTGTGCACCAGCAGAGGCCCGGCAGTGCATCAGCAGAGGCCTGGCAGTGCATCAGCAGAGGACCAGAGGCCTGGCAGTGCACCAGCAGAGGCCTGGCAGTGCATCAGCAGAGGACCAGAGGCCTGGCAGTGCATCAGCAGAGGCCTGGCAGTGCATCAGCAGAGGCCTGGCAGTGCACCAGCAGAGATCAAACACGCAGTCTTCTCCCATGTTCCTGACTCCAGGCTGTTATCGACTGCAAAGGATTTAAACCAAGGATTAAAATTTATTTTTTTTGTTTTAATTTGTCACTAAAGTTTTGGTCCCTTAAAAAGTTGGAGGAACTTTTACCAACAGTTGTCGTTCCTTCCCCTGCCATCCCATTTGATGTAGATATTCTCAAATTAGAGCTGAAATTCTGCAGGTGAAACATCTCATTTATTTTATTTCAGATCTGCTGAGGTGGTTTATAGAACCCAAACCATTAGAACCAGTGTCTATGTTGCAGGTTTTATGGAGCTGAAGCTGAAGATAAGGGAGCACAGCGACCAGAAGGAGCAACCTCACCAAGAAACCTACGTTTGGTTCTGGTTCAAAAGGAAAGTCTTCATGGTTGAAGATCTCAGGCTGACTGGGAATAGGACACTTGGAAAAGGTGAGTTTATATCCAGGCAGCAAGCAAAAGCTAAGATGTAATGGAAGGGGTCAGCTATGCAAAGAAGCAGAAGGTCTGCATAGAGAGACGGAGAGCCTGTGATGGACCATGAGCCTTTCTACATTCAGAGACACTAGAGGTGGAGGTCTGAGTGTAAACTGGTCCATGAAGGTTCCCAGCTGAAAGCTTCACTGCCTATTCCTGCTCTGACCCCAGAAACCATCAGCTCTTTGAATCCAGGGTCAGGAGAGAGTCTGAAGTTAGAAAGATGATCAATCATCTGGTGTCACTGTGAGATCAGCCGTGATTTAGGTGAATCAGCAGCAGGGAGCCTTTTACCGTGAGGACATGGTGAGACAGGATTCATTCATGTTCAACTCCATGATGAAAGGCTGACTGCACTGATTTATCCACAGAAGGCTGGAATCATTCTTCCCTTTGCTTCTTCACATCTTCTCCACCAAAATGTTTAGGATCCTGATTTTTATTTTTTCTGTAGATTTTCACATGAAAGTGAGTCTCTGTCTGTCTGAGGCTCTGACCCCCCCCCCCCCCCAGGTCCTAACCTCAGGAGCCAGATGAACTTTAAGCCTGCAGCTGATATTTGGTGTCGCGTATTGAGATCTCATGACTTCCTTCCATGCTCTAATAAATGAACATCTAGAACATCTGACCTGCTGAACATTTCTGAGGGAGAACCTTTAGTCACAGCGGTCTCCAGAGAACATCTGCTCACACAGATAATAACTGAGACCTTCTGGAAGTGGGTTTGACCGCACCTTCAACCCTCCCCTCAGAGCGGCCCGTCCTCTTACCCTGTAGAAGAAGTTGGAGCGCCCCACCACTCCGATCCGGCCGACGTGGTTCATGAAGCACAGGTTTCCCTCCGTGGAGCCGTAGACCTCACACATCTTTATGTCTCCAAACCGGCTGAGGAACTCCCGCCAGACGTCCTGACGCAGCCCGTTCCCAACTCCCATTCGAACCCGGTGGTCCCGCTCCATTTCTGTCTGATAGAGGCAGGAAGCTGGGGTTATGATGTCATCATCCGGCTGAGCCAATCAGCTGCAGTGTCTCTTTAACACCTAGATTGATCCAGACAGTCAGAGCTGGAAGCCTCCAGTCCTTCACTTCAGGTGAGTTTAGGCTAAAACAATTAAACTGATCATTGAAATAACTGTCTGCTAATTTAATAATCGATCCATCGTTAACTGCAGCTTAGAGACTCTAAAACACGACAGACTGACAGAGCAGTAATTTAACCAGATTTATAGAAATATGTCAGGATGCTCTATGCAGAACGGTTTCACCTGGTTTGATTCTTTGCTATCAGATTATTAATAGGAAAATAATGACATGCTCACCGATGAGCAGAATAATAGTGAGTTTCAGCCTTAGATGAGTCACAGTCACTGAAACACTGAAATATTCACTAATGACGTTCATATTGTGGGGGAGGGGGGGCCTAGTTGTTAAAGGAGAATTCCGGTTTTTAACACTTTTGGCCCATTTTCTGTAGTGTCCAGGATGAAATCGAATGATCGACACCAAAATTTTGACAATTGGTCCTGTCTCTGCTTTTTGGCTCATGCAGAATCCCCCCCTGGCTGCTTCAGAATGGCTTCCATAGTGCATGTCCGATAATGTCCTTAAAACAACCTTAAACGTTCTTTTTTTAAAATATGCTACTCACCTGGTCGTCAGCGCTGTTCAATGACGTTCCAAAAAAAGTTTCGTGAAGAAAAACCGTTCCTGTAGTGTTTTATTTAGCATTTTGTAAATCCCAGAACTATTTTTTCCGATACATCACAACCGCTTATAAACTTCCGCTTCCCGTTCGAATCTGAAGCGTTGCACACTCCAGACCACTAGTTGGCGACAATGTCTCTATACTTTGGGAATGTATATGAATATGTCCTCCTCAAGAATCCACCTTTCGTATTCCATTTTCAGAGTTTTTTACAGTGTTTAACAGAGACGTTAGCACCTCGACGTCAGAGTACACAGAGTGAAGCGAAAAGACTACAACTGTGTAAACAGGCCCCATTTCCGTTTCCGGTGGCGGGGGAATATTGACTATTCCAACAGAACTCAATGGGATTTACAAAATGCTAAATAAAACACTACAGGAACGTTTTTTCTTTACGAAACTTTTTTTGGAACGTCATTGAACAGCGCTGACGACCCGGTGAGTAGCATATTTTAAAAAAAGAACGTTTAAGGTTGTTTTAAGGACATTATCGGACATGCACTATGCTAGCCATTCTAAAGCAGCCAGGGGGGGATTCTGCATGAGCCAAAAAGCAGAGACAGGAGCAATTGTCAAACTTTTGGTGTCGATCATTCGATTTCATCCTGGACACTACAGAAAATGGGCTAAAAGTGTTAAAAACCGAACTTCTCCTTTAAGGCACACTCTGGGTCCCTGAACAAGACCCTTAACCTACACTGCTCCCCAAGGGGAGGGGTTCATCTCTCCGATGTGAGATCAATAAAGATCATTATAATGATTGAGCCACACTCGTTGATCTGGTGGTTCTCCTGTCAGAAGCGATGATGAGGCGGGATGAAGAGGAGCAGCTGACTGAGCCAGCAGTAAGCAATCCTGTTAAGAGGACACTGCTGATCACTGATTAATTAATCCCCCCCCCCCGCAAAGAAAAACGTGTTGGACCAGGAAATAATCATTTGGTGAGGAGGAAAATCACTGAAATAAAAGTTAAAGAATGATATAATAATCTGTAATAATCCTGTTGGGATTGGGATGACAACTAATCCCTACTTCTAACAAAAAGGGCAAAGGTCACATGGTGAGAGGATCAGAACAGCAGCCACAAGTTCTGTTCCCATTTGTTAAACTGAAGCTATGGGAGCAGAAGGTTTACATCACTGCTCCATGTTCGGTTCTGTGGTCCTGAAGGATCCGGTTCACTTTATTCAGATTATTCTGATTTAATCAATATCTAGAAACACTTTCTATGTAAAAACTAACAGTAAACCGGCTCCACAGGCGGCTCTGTCCGGGAAAGAAACAGTTAGTGAGACCAGCTGCAAGCTGCGTCCATAGCTATAGGAGAGAAACAGGACTAAACACTGAAAATCAGGCCCCATTATCATCTATGATCTAAGCCACAGGTGTCAAACTGGTTCCAGAAAGGGCCGCTGCTGGTTTTCTTTCCATCCAAGCAGTAGCACATCAGACTCCATTCATCCCATCAAGGTGAGTCTAGTCTTAACCTGATGACCTGATGGGATGAACGGAGTCTGGTTCTACTGCTCGGGTGGAAAGAAAACCAGCAGCGGCCCTTTCTGGAACCAGTCTGACCCCCCTGATCTGAGCTGAGCCCAGAGCTTCTCTCAGATTCAGGGGCGGCTGACCATGTTCTCTGCCTCCGTTAGCGATGTGGCCTTTGGTCTGCGCTGCTCATCACAGCGTTAATCCCAGAGGCGGGTGGTGGACACCGCCACCGCGGTTATTCTAACTTGGATTATATTATGATGATCAACTCCTTTTTTAATTTATTAGATTTTGGTCGTGGGCAAGACACTGTCTGGATGGAGTAAAGAGTGGGTAACAGTAGAGAAGCTGCAGAGAGGTCTGTTAAACTAGAACTCTGCTTCCTGGTCTGCACCCTGGGGGGTCAGGGTTCTGGAGGACTAATAAATGTGGCCAGATTCCTAGAAAGAAGAGCTGCACCATCCAGAGTGGGATGGATGCCGTCTCTCCGAATCAGACCAGGCTTTCCCCAGAAGGATTGCCAATAGTGCAGATGGTTGGTTGGTTGTTTGATCCACAGGGAAGCAATATCCCCTTTTTCTTCAACATTTGTGGGGCAGGGTCAGTAGTGAGGGTCAGTAGTGAGGGTCAGTAGTGAGGGTCAATAGTGAGGGTCAGTAGTGAGGGTCAGTAGTGAGGGTCAGTAGTGAGGGTCAGTAGTGAGGGTCAATAGTGAGGGTCAATAGTGGGGGTCAGTAGTGAGGGTCAGTAGTGAGGGTCAGTAGTGAGGGTCAGTAGTGAGGGTCAGTAGTGGGGGTCAGTAGTGAGGGTCAGTAGTGAGGGTCAGTAGTGAGGGTCAATAGTGAGGGTCAGTAGTGAGGGTCAGTAGTGAGGGTCAGTAGTGAGGGTCAGTAGTGAGGGTCAATAGTGGGGGTCAGTAGTGAGGGTCAGTAGTGAGGGTCAGTAGTGAGGGTCAATAGTGGGGGTCAGTAGTGAGGGTCAGTAGTGAGGGTCAGTAGTGGGGGTCAATAGTGAGGGTCAGTAGTGAGGGTCAGTAGTGAGGGTCAGTAGTGAGGGTCAGTAGTGAGGGTCAATAGTGGGGGTCAGTAGTGAGGGTCAGTAGTGAGGGTCAATAGTGGGGGTCAGTAGTGAGGGTCAATAGTGAGGGTCAGTAGTGAGGGTCAGTAGTGAGGGTCAGTAGTGAGGGTCAATAGTGGGGGTCAGTAGTGAGGGTCAGTAGTGAGGGTCAGTAGTGGGGGTCAGTAGTGGGGGTCAGTAGTGAGGGTCAGTAGTGAGGGTCAGTAGTGGGGGTCAGTAGTGAGGGTCAGTAGTGAGGGTCAGTAGTGAGGGTCAGTAGTGGGGGTCAGTAGTGAGGGTCAGTAGTGAGGGTCAATAGTGGGGGTCAGTAGTGAGGGTCAGTAGTGAGGGTCAATAGTGGGGGTCAGTAGTGAGGGTCAATAGTGAGGGTCAGTAGTGAGGGTCAGTAGTGAGGGTCAATAGTGGGGGTCAGTAGTGAGGGTCAGTAGTGAGGGTCAGTAGTGGGGGTCAGTAGTGAGGGTCAGTAGTGGGGGTCAGTAGTGGGGGTCAGTAGTGAGGGTCAGTAGTGAGGGTCAGTAGTGGGGGTCAATAGTGAGGGTCAGTAGTGAGGGTCAGTAGTGGGGGTCAGTAGTGAGGGTCAGTAGTGGGGGTCAGTAGTGGGGGTCAGTAGTGAGGGTCAGTAGTGGGGGTCAGTAGTGAGGGTCAGTAGTGAGGGTCAGTAGTGAGGGTCAGTAGTGGGGGTCAGTAGTGGGGGTCAGTAGTGGGGGTCAGTAGTGGGGGTCAGTAGTGAGGGTCAGTAGTGAGGGTCAGTAGTGGGGGTCAGTAGTGAGGGTCAGTAGTGGGGGTCAGTAGTGGGGGTCAGTAGTGAGGGTCAGTAGTGAGGGTCAGTAGTGAGGGTCAGTAG
This sequence comes from Cyprinodon tularosa, assembly GCF_016077235.1. NCBI lineage: Eukaryota > Metazoa > Chordata > Actinopteri > Cyprinodontiformes > Cyprinodontidae > Cyprinodon > Cyprinodon tularosa. The sequence goes on from NW_024039541.1 coordinate 271,829, forward strand.
TGGGGGTCAGTAGTGAGGGTCAGTAGTGGGGGTCAGTAGTGAGGGTCAGTAGTGAGGGTCAGTAGTGAGGGTCAATAGTGGGGGTCAGTAGTGGGGGTCAGTAGTGAGGGTCAGTAGTGAGGGTCAATAGTGGGGGTCAGTAGTGAGGGTCAGTAGTGAGGGTCAGTAGTGAGGGTCAGTAGTGGGGGTCAGTAGTGAGGGTCAGTAGTGGGGGTCAGTAGTGAGGGTCAGTAGTGAGGGTCAGTAGTGAGGGTCAATAGTGGGGGTCAGTAGTGAGGGTCAGTAGTGGGGGTCAGTAGTGGGGGTCAGTAGTGAGGGTCAGTAGTGGGGGTCAGTAGTGAGGGTCAGTAGTGAGGGTCAGTAGTGAGGGTCAATAGTGGGGGTCAGTAGTGAGGGTCAGTAGTGGGGGTCAGTAGTGAGGGTCAGTAGTGGGGGTCAGTAGTGAGGGTCAGTAGTGAGGGTCAGTAGTGAGGGTCAATAGTGGGGGTCAGTAGTGAGGGTCAGTAGTGAGGGTCAGTAGTGAGGGTCAGTAGTGGGGGTCAGTAGTGGGGGTCAGTAGTGGGGGTCAGTAGTGGGGGTCAGTAGTGGGTGGGTTAAAAATGTTGATATTTCTTGAATTGCTGCTAGTAGAAGAACCTCATCAGGCTCACATGCAGTTTCAGTGCAGAGACTGTTGTGGACGGCCTTCCACCCACACAGACAGACAAACACAAAGGCATGAGAACAAAGAGGACTTTGAGTGCAGCATCCAGAGAAGCACCCAGGCACACACCGAGTGTCCATGGAGGTCTTTGTGTCCACGATGGGAGGACGCACACTCTGACACAAAGACGCTCCCTGTCCCTCTGCCACTATTGGAAAGCAGGTTATTTAGTGATTCAAACGCAGCAAGGACTGAACAGGAATATGGAGGAAAGCTGCTCTGCTGCTCTGACTACAACTGATGTGCTGTTTGATTGGTGAAGAGACGCCGGGGGGGGGGGGGGGGGGGGGGGGCGTCCCAGCGTGATCTATCTACAAGCCGTTCAGGTTAAAGCAGGTCTGGCCTTATTCCAGGTAAAGAACAGAAGGGGAAGTTACCTTTGGCTGGTTGCACAGGTACCTGCAGAGTTCACCAATGTACTGGAATATAGTGACTTCATATTTCCTGCAGTCAGTCCAGAACTGGGAGGCTGAGAACTTTTTCTTCAGGATGCAGGTGGCTCCTGTGGAGACAAGCAGACGGTGGCATCATGTAGCTACAGTAGCAGCCCAGAGCTTTCCCTCACTGCTCCTCTATAGACCACCCTACATGTCTGCACAGCATAAACACCACAATGGAAAACTCATTCCATCAGAAAAATGCATTAAAGACCAAAGTCCAACCAAACATCAGTGGATTCTGCATCACTGGACAAACATGTTTTCCTGCTCTGGAGCGACCTCGGCTGTTCCAGCTTTCACCATCAACCTTTACTTCTCATTTCAATCACACCAACTATGGAATAAAAGAGAGAAACAAACAAACTGACCCTGAAGAGGAGCAGGTGTGATCCACCCTGTGCACCAGGACTGGTGAACCTCAGGTTAACCCTCAGGTCATCAAACGTTATAATCAATCATTCAGTTCTGCTGCTCTATCTGATCACCTGTTAGCTGTTAACATTCGCCTCTTTCTAATCATAAAGTCTGGTTCTGGAACATAAACGCACCACCGTCCTGCAGCCACCTCCACCCACCTCCACCCACCTCCATCCAAAGTGCTTCTGCTTTCATCAGTTTGTTGACTGAACCCTGAAGTAGTAACTAGAAGCTAACTGGATTTAGCACGTCCTCACTGACCCGTTGGTTTATCTGGTCAATCCTTTTGGATCAATCAAACCTGGATCTGATGCGTCTGTTTGCTCTAAACATCCTGAGTGATTCTCCAACATGCAGGCAGATTCCGACAGGGACACACAGAGAGCGTCCAGATGGTCTCAGAGCTGCATCAGGTCTGCGCGTGGCGACCAGGCTGCAGACGATGCGTTTAAAAAAGGACAGATGAAGGATTTTAATAGGATAAAAACTACAACGGTGGTGAAACGGTTTCTATCTGGATGAGGAGGAACGCCATGTCCCTCCATCATTGCCTCTCATTAGCATCCTAGCTGTCCCATATCTGGCTCTCTGACCTCTGGTAACCCCTCAGTTGGACCCGATTAGCCAACATGTTCCAGGTGTAGCACGTTTATTAGAGTTTAACGACTGCAGCTGTCAGGACACTGGCCTCGGCTCTGTTTGTCTGGACAGTTTGTACAGCAGGTTCAATGGTGGACGCACGGTGAACCTGTGACGCTCACCAGTATCTGGAACGGCTGTGCTTAAGTATCCACTGATACCCTTCCATAGAAAGGAGGTGAGGGGTCGATGAACCCAGACTGAATGGAACCGACTGGAATGGACCTCCATGGCATCGGCTGATTGTTTTTCTATAAACTATGATAACGGCTTCATGGCGATTCGTAGACAGTGGAACGAGGAAGCGGCTGACTCACGGCTTCTGGGTCCCATTCAGGGATCTATGACCTTCCAGGGGAAAACAGGAATAAAACTCCGATCTGATCCACAGATCCCCAAACTGGAGCAAAATGGCCGATAACGGGAGGCCGGAGCTGGATGACCTCAGGCTGACGAACACAGTCAGTCTTTCCCGCCATCTTGGACTGTGGACATCGGGCCGCAGGCTGATAAACTTCATTATCACTAAATTAGCAGCTTTGGCCAAAAACAGTGAAACATGAACCTTTTCCTGATTAGAAAGCATTTAGCAGCAAAGATAAACTGTTCAACGGCAGAATTGGTATATAAGACATGAAAAGCTCTCTGAATGGATGGACACGTTGGACGGTCCTCAGATTCTGCTTCCTGTCTGACTGCTGAGAGACACCATCACTGTCCATCCTCAGCTCTCTTCATGTAAACAACCAGCTGTTGTCTCTGACCTCCTTCCCTCTGGTTTAGCTGAACTAGCTTAGCGGTTTTCTGGAACACGGTGATCGTGTTGTTTGGTTGCTTCTGTATGGTGGTGAAGGTCAGTGAAGGTCAGTGAAGGTTAGCGAGTGTCAACGAAGGTCAGCGAGGGTCAGCGGCTGCTCCTGATGGGCGCTAGGGGGTGCTGTAGCTATCCCAGGAAATGTAGTCTTACTTCCTGAGGAAGCCATCTCGTATCGTATGGCGACAGTGGCGTTGGATGTAGGAGTTTGCCCTGAAATCGAAGGGTTGACGGTTCAAGCCCCGACTCCGACTTTCAGTGTCCTTGTGTCCTTGGGCAAGACACTTCACCTGCATTGTCTACTGATGGTGGTCAGAGGGTGGCGCCAGTGTACGGCAGCCCCGCTTCTGTCAGTGAGCCCCAGGGCAGCTGTGGCTACAATGTAGCTCACCACCATCAGTGTGTGAGTGAATGGGTGAATGGATGTAGTGTAAAGCGCTTTGGTGAAGATACCTGACTTAAGGCGCTATATAAGTAAAGGACATTTACCGACCATCTCAACCAGGTTCCACTGAGAAGTAATGGAGTAATTATTTAAATTAACTCTGAGTAGATGAAACGGCAGTTGCTCCTTTCCCTGCAGACCATCCAGGGTGAGGAGACCAGATTTCTGAACTCCAGTCTGGGGACATTTCCAGCTCATAGATACATTTCATGAAAATTAAAATAGGAAACAGGAACAGTGATGCTTTCATCAATTTTTACATATTTAAACAACAAAAAGCAACCCTTGTTGATCCAGGAGAACGACTGAACCAGATTAGCTCCTTATAAGGAGATTTCAGTCATTCTGGTTCATTTATTCTGAATTTTTAGATGAGTTTTCAGAGTTCCTTTCTGATTTGGTATTAAATACTGACAGGGTCATCATAGAGGGAGATTTTAACATCCATGCTGACATTGAAGGCGATAGCTTAAGAGCAGCCTTTAATGCTATCTTAGACACTATTGGCTTTGTTCAAAATGTGAATAGTCCCACACATTCTCATCTTCATACTTTGGATCTTGTGCTGACATACGGCATAGAATGTGAAGAAATAACAGTATTTCCTCACAACCCTGTCCTCTCTGACCACTTTCTAATAACCTTCAGGATTACTTTAATAGACTCGTTTAAGTCAATGAGTCGATGCAATCAACTGGTTTTCCTTTGATAGAAATCTTTAAATCAATCTGACTGGATGATCTGGTTGAAATGTAAAGATGTTGAGATGACATGTGTTGTGAATTGGCGTTATATAAATAAACTAAATTGAAATCTAAATTTGATCTGAGTCTATTTCCTCCTGCAGCTGCAGCCAATGGTCTGACTGACTGTTTGGTTTATCTTACATTTTTGCTCCTCATCTTTCGTAAAACAAACACATCAAAGCTCTTTTTTAACCTGAGAACGAAGCAACATTTATCCCAATGATCGGCCCAGTTCAGATCAAATTAACAGATTAACCCCCCCATCACACAGTGCAGCTGAGACCGCTGCTGAATCCAACTTTCCCGTCTGTTTAATGGCGCTGCGCTCTGCTCCTCATCTATACGCTAACAGCTGCTAGCTAGCCTGCTAGCTAACAGCTGCTAACCAGCTAGCTAACAGCTGCTAACAGCTGCTAGCTAACCTGGTAGCTAACAGCTGCTAACCAGCTAGCTAACAGCTGCTATCCTGCTAGCTAATAGCTGTTTCTGCGCGCAGCATGCTAACGCGCCCTTTCTACCGTAATAACTGTCTACATTCAACAGTAAAATCAGGGAGGTCTGGTCACCGTAATCCAGGGTCACTGATTCACCCCCCTGAGCTGCTAAGCTAGCTTCATCTGGACCTCCTGGTGTTCAGAAAAAGTGGGTTCAAAGTCCGTGGACATTGTCCTGGGATCTGAGTCTGCCAGCCTGCAACCATTACAGCTCCATTAACTCCTCTCTGCGGACCTCCTCCTGATGAGGAGAACTCTCTACTAGTTAACAATCTACAGAGTCCACTTTGTTCTCACACGCCTCCCATTAAACGGCCTCCTGAAGTGAACCAGCAGAGGGTCACATAGTTGGCCGATTAATCAGGAGGCTTTGTCTGCAGTCTCCCATCCTGTGTGTCCTGTTTTACCGTAAAGCAAAAACCTGCTGTTGGGCCTCATTGATAACATTTTCTGCTGCTGAATATGAGGCCTTTAAAGTTTAAACACTAATCTTCGCAGATCCTTTCTTTTTGTCGCAGCGTTGGGCTCCACTGAGTTATTTGTGGCATCAACTCGTTGTTCTGACTCAGGCTGCTGCCATGATGCCAAACCAGGAGTCCAGAGTCTTTGACGCTCTTCTAGCCCAGGAGTCACCAATTAAAACTCATCAGGGTCCCAATAAAGAAAATCATCAACCAGTAAAGGTCCAGAGACATTTTTAATTAGAATCTGTTACTTTAAACAGAATTTAACACTGAAATAAAACAAGGTTTCCAATGGATCTGTGTTATATATTGACTTTTTAAATAAAAAATATAAAAAAATATATACAATTTTTGAGGTAGAGAACAACAATCGTTCAGTTTGGTTTATAGACATTTTCCTGATTCCCATATTTTCTCAAACCCCTGAACTGATGGTTTGTTATTGTCTTTCTTTTTTCTGTCTTAATGTTGGCAGTGGGCTTTAGGCTGCCCTGCAAGGCTTTAAACCTGGGTTTAACCGGAGACTAAGCCATTCTCAAGCACATATCAAGGAGCTCATTTTGAGCCTGGATCCAGATTTATTGGTGATTCTGTTCATGGTGGAGAATCCTGCTTCACAGCAGCAGGTTGAGCCAAACATCCTCTAAATGTGCAGGGTCATCTTTGAGCACGCCATTTCACTTTTCTTTCACCAGTTCACCGCAGTTCTTCCAGCAGTCCACACTTTCTCTGCTCTCTTTTTCTCATGGTCTTCTCCTTCTTTCCCATCGCCCGGCTTGCCACAGGTTTGCCTGCTGTGTCTAAAAGTAGCAGCAGCAGCAACCCAGACTGACAGCTCATTGGCTCATTTGGATCACGTGCAGCCTGGAGCCGGACGCTCCCCAGGGCTTTACCGTATTAACAGGAGAAGAGGAGCAAGTGAAGTTAGACACTGCCGTCGGACAACATGCTGTAGTTTATAAATGTTTTAAACCGGTTTGGGTCCGGATTAGCCAGCAGGTGGATCCGGATCCAGACCGTGGTCTGCTGACCCGTGACCTCTGGTCTAGACTGTCATCAAATCATCTCAGAACTTAGAGCTTAGAAGTAGAAGAAGGAAAGTTTCTGTAAAGAGGCTGAAATATTGGCGCCTCCTGTGGTCAGAGGACACTAAAGTTTAGGCTTTCAGCCACTAAGGGAAGCGTCATGTCAGCAGAAATGGCCTGAACACGCAGGACAGGATTTAGTGTCTGATCCAACAGAAAAATCACAGAAACAAACGGCTCTGATCAGAGCTGCTGTGAGAACGGATCTGTTATAGTCGCAGCTACGCAGCAATATGGCAGCAGCACCATGGAGAGACCGTGGAGTCAGCAGGTGAGGGACGATGAGGGACGGCGGTGAGGGACGATGAGGGCGGCGGTGAGGGACGATGAGGGCGGCGGTGAGGGACGATGAGGGCGGCGGTGAGGGACGATGAGGGCGGCGGTGAGGGACGATGAGAGCGGCGGTGAGGGACGATGAGGGCGGCGGTGAGGGACGATGAGGGCGGCGGTGAGGGACGATGAGGGCGGCGGTGAGGGACGATGAGGGCGGCGGTGAGGGACGATGAGGGCGGCGGTGAGGGACGATGAGGGCGGCGGTGAGGGACGATGAGGGCGGCGGTGAGGGACGATGAGGGCGGCGGTGAGGGACGATGAGGGCGGCGGTGAGGGACGATGAGGGCGGCGGTGAGGGACGATGAGGGCGGCGGTGAGGGACGATGAGGGCGGCGGTGAGGGACGATGAGGGCGGCGGTGAGGGACGATGAGGGCGGCGGTGAGGGACGATGAGGGCGGCGGTGAGGGACGATGAGGGCGGCGGTGAGGGACGATGAGGGCGGCGGTGAGGGACAATGAGGGCGGCGGTGAGGGACGATGAGGGCGGCGGTGAGGGACGATGAGGGCGGCGGTGAGGGACGATGAGGGCGGCGGTGAGGGACGATGAGGGCGGCGGTGAGGGACGATGAGGGCGGCGGTGAGGGACGATGAGGGCGGCGGTGAGGGACAATGAGGGCGGCGGTGAGGGACGATGAGGGCGGCGGTGAGGGACGATGAGGGCGGCGGTGAGGGACGATGAGGGCGGCGGTGAGGGACGATGAGGGCGGCGGTGAGGGACGATGAGGGCGGCGGTGAGGGACGATGAGGGCGGCGGTGAGGGACGATGAGGGCGGCGGTGAGGGACGATGAGGGCGGCGGTGAGGGACGATGAGGGCGGCGGTGAGGGACGATGAGGGCGGCGGTGAGGGACGATGAGGGCGGCGGTGAGGGACGACGAGGGCGGCGGTGAGGGACGACGAGGGCGGCGGTGAGGGACGACGAGGGCGGCGGTGAGGGACGACGAGGGCGGCGGTGAGGGACGACGAGGGCGGCGGTGAGGGACGATGAGAGCGGCGGTGAGGGACGATGAGGGCGGCGGTGAGGGACGATGAGAGCGGCGGTGAGGGACGATGAGGGCGGCGGTGAGGGACGATGAGGGCGGCGGTGAGGGACGATGAGGGCAGCGGTGAGGGACGATGAGGGCGGCAGTGAGGGACGATGAGGGCGGCGGTGAGGGACGATGAGGGCAGCGGTGAGGGACGATGAGGGCGGCAGTGAGGGACGATGAGGGCGGCGGTGAGGGACGATGAGGGCGGCGGTGAGGGACGATGAGATGAACCACTCTGTATTTTTCTTAAACCAAACTCTGGCACAGAACCAGAGCAGGAATCTTTTAATGAAAACTAAGTTTTCTAAACCTGAAATCAGGGAAACTGAGTTTTCTGTTTCACAGAGAGTTTCCTCATCCTCTGATCGTGTTGCCATGGTAACATTGCGTGGGTCCTGTGGAGTAAACCTACCTAGCTCTATGGTTCCTCCGATCCCGATGAGCGACGCGGCGCTGTGGTAGAGCGGCAGCGGGATGTAGATCACGTCCCTCTCAGTCGCTCCGAAGGCCCAGAAGCCCCCAGCTGCCTTCAGGCTCTGCAGGTGAGTGATGACCGCAGCCTTTGGGAGACCTGAGGAGACATTTCAGGACATTATGGACAGAAGACACATTTTAAGGACATTATGGACAGAGGAGACGTTTCAGGACATTATGGACAGAAGAGACGTTTCAGGACATTATGGACAGAGGAGACATTTCAGGACATTATGGACAGAGGAGACGTTTCAGGACATTATGGACAGAGGAGACGTTTGTGGACATTATGGACAGAGGAGACGTTTCAGGACATTATGGACAGAGGAGACATTTCAGGACATTATGGACAGAGGAGACGTTTCAGGACATTATGGACAGAAGAGACGTTTCAGGACATTATGGACAGAGGAGACATTTCAGGACATTATGGACAGAGGAGACGTTTCAGGACATTATGGACAGAAGAGACGATTCAGGACATTATGGACAGTGGAGACGTTTCAGGACATTATGGACAGAAGAGACGTTTCAGGACATTATGGACAGAGGAGACATTTCAGGACATTATGGACAGAGGAGACGTTTCAGGACATTATGGACAGAGGAGACGTTTGTGGACATTATGGACAGAAGAGACGTTTCAGGACATTATGGACAGAGGAGATGTTTGTGGACATTATGGACAGAAGAGACGTTTCAGGACATTATGGACAGAGGAGACGTTTGTGGACATTATGGACAGAAGAGACGTTTCAGGACATTATGGACAGAAGAGACGTTTCAGGACATTATGGACAGAGGAGACGTTTGTGGACATTATGGACAGAGGAGACGTTTGTGGACATTATGGACAGAAGAGACGATTCAGGACATTATGGACAGTGGAGACGTTTCAGGACATTATGGACAGAGGAGACGTTTCAGGACATTATGGACAGAGGAGACGTTTCAGGACATTATGGACAGGAGACGTTTGAGGACATTATGGACAGAGGAGATGTTTGTGGACATTATGGACAGAGGAGACGTTTTAAGGACATTATGGACAGGAGACGTTTGAGGACATTACGGACAGAGGAGACGTTTCAGGACATTACGGACAGAGGAGACGTTTCAGGACATTACGGACAGAGGAGACGTTTGAGGACATTACGGACAGAGGAGACGTTTCAGGACATTACGGACAGAGGAGACGTTTTAAGGACATTACGGACAGAGGAGACGTTTCAGGACATTACGGACAGAGGAGACGTTTTAAGGACATTATGGACAGAGGAGACGTTTTAAGGACATTATGGACAGAGGAGACGTTTGAGGACATTATGGACAGAGGAGACGTTTGAGGACATTATGGACAGAGGAGACGTTTTAAGCACATTACGGACAGAGGAGACGTTTCAGGACATTATGGACAGAGGAGACGTTTCAGGACATTATGGACAGAGGAGACGTTTCAGGACACTATGGACAGGAGACGTTTCAGGACACTATGGACAGGAGACGTTTCAGGACATTATGGACAGGAGACGTTTAAGGACATTATGGACAGAGGAGACCTAGTCAGTCAGTGTGACTCTTGGCATCAGGAGGACCAGCGGTTCTTCTCCTTCAGCATAATGAGGACCTTTGAATGAGGCCTCTTCCTCAGAGGAACCAGAGGGTCATTATGGATCGTTTATCATCAACTCAACAAACGGCCATCTTTCCTGGGGTTCCTGGTTTCAGACTCACCGGTGGTTCCAGAGGTGAAGATGTAGAGGGTGGGGGTTTTCAGGGAGCTGGCGGCGCGCAGGTCGGCCGGTACCGGCTGATCGGACGCTGCCGCTATCCTGTCCGGCAGAGTGTGCACCTGTGGATGCTCACAGTGGCTCCTCATGGTCCACACCTGGATGTTGTTCTCCAGAAGGCTCGGCAGGACCCCGTCCAGACATTCCAGTAAATCTGCAACACAGGGAGCAGAGCGGAGGAACTTCAGGCGACCATGAAGGTTCATCATCATCATGTAGGAGCATGGCGCCCCCTCACCGCTTGGTTCAGCTCAGATCCAACATCTGTGTCACAAACTGAGGGGAAGTTTGAACCAAACATGGCGTCTGAGTCAGAACCAAGACTTCATGAGGGAACCCCATCTGGATCCTGATGGCATGGAATCAGATTCCCTGGATCCTTCCGACATGTTGAAGAACTTCAGGTTCTGGCTTAAGAAATAGTTCTAATACCAGTGATCCAATCGGATCAAAAAAACAACCGTTTTTTAAGCTTAATGTCAGCCCTTAACCCAGAGATATGGGATCTAACCGGAACGACGGCTGCTTTCCAACTGGAACGACAGCTGGTCCCGAACGGAACGACGGCTGGTCTGGACTGGAACGACGGCTGGTACCGAATGCAACGACGGCTGCTTCCGACCGGAACGACGGCTTGTCCCGAATGGAACGACGGCTGGTTTGGACTGGAACAACGGCTGGTCCCGAATGGAACGACGGCTGGGTCCGAATGGAACGACAGCTGGTTTGGACTGGAACGACGGCTGGTCCCGACCGGAACGACGGCTGGTCCCGACCGGAACGACGGCTGGTCCCGAATGGAATGACGAATGGTCCCGACCGGAACGACGGCTGGTCCCGACCGGAACGACGGCTGGTCTGGACTGGAACGATGGCTGGTCCCGAATGGAACGACGGCTGGTCTGGACTGGAACGATGGCTGGTCCCGAATGGAACGACGGCTGGCACCGAATGCAACGACGGCTGGTCCCGAGTGGAACGAAGGCTGCTTCCGACCGGAACGACGGCTGGACCCGAATGGAACGACGGCTGGTTTGGACTGGAATGACGGCTAGTCCCGAATGGAACGACGGCTGGTTTGGACTGGAATGACGGCTAGTCCCGAATGGAACGACGGCTGGTCTGGACTGGAACGACGGCTGGTCCCGAATGGAACGACGGCTGGTCCCGAATGGAACGACGGCTGGTCCCGACCGGAACGACAGCTGGTCCCGAACGGAACGACGGCTGGACCCGACTGGAACGACGGCTGGTACCGAATGCAACGACGGCTGCTTCCGACCGGAACGACGGCTTGTCCCGAATGGAACGACGGCTGGTTTGGACTGGAACAACGGCTGGTCCCGAATGGAACGACGGCTGGGTCCGAATGGAACGACAGCTGGTTTGGACTGGAACGACGGCTGGTCCCGACCGGAACGACGGCTGGTCCCGACCGGAACGACGGCTGGTCCCGAATGGAATGACGAATGGTCCCGACCGGAACGACGGCTGGTCCCGACCGGAACGACGGCTGGTCTGGACTGGAACGATGGCTGGTCCCGAATGGAACGACGGCTGGTCTGGACTGGAACGATGGCTGGTCCCGAATGGAACGACGGCTGGCACCGAATGCAACGACGGCTGGTCCCGAGTGGAACGAAGGCTGCTTCCGACCGGAACGACGGCTGGACCCGAATGGAACGACGGCTGGTTTGGACTGGAATGACGGCTAGTCCCGAATGGAACGACGGCTGGTTTGGAGTGGAATGACGGCTAGTCCCGAATGGAACGACGGCTGGTCTGGACTGGAACGACGGCTGGTCCCGAATGGAACGACGGCTGGTCCCGAATGGAACGACGGCTGGTCCCGACCGGAACGACGGCTGGTCCCGAATGGAACGACGGCTGGTCCCGACCGGAACGACGGCTGGTCCCGACCGGAACGACGGCTGGTCCCGAATGGAACGACGGCTGGTCCCGAATGGAACGACGGCTGGTCCCGACCGGAACGACGGCTGGTCTGGACTGGAATGACGGCTGGTCCCGAATGGAACGACGGCTGGTCTGGACTGGAACGACGGCTGGTCCCGACCGGAACGACGGCTGGTCCCGACCGGAACGACGGCTGGTCCCGACCGGAACGACGGCTGGTCCCGACCGGAACGACGGCTGGTCCCGACCGGAACGACGGCTGGTCCCGACCGGAACGACGGCTGGTCTGGACTGGAATGACGGCTGGTCCCGAATGGAACGACGGCTGGTCTGGACTGGAATGACGGCTGGTCCCGACCGGAACGACGGCTGGCACCGAATGCAACGACGGCTGGTCCCGAATGGAACGAAGGCTGCTTCCGACCGGAACGACGGCTGGACCCGAATGGAACGACGGCTGGTTTGGACTGGAATGACGGCTAGTCCCGAATGGAACGACGGCTGGTTTGGACTGGAACGACGGCTGGTCCCGAATGGAACGACGGCTGGTCCCGAATGGAACGACGGCTGGATCCGAATGTAACGACGGCTGGTTTGGACTGGAACCGGACTTTCATTCCAAAGAGGAAGTGATTAGAAACAGAAGACCAACGCTGGAGCTAAAAGGTTCAGACTGTGCAGACAGTGAGGAATGGATGGATGCTAATCTGCTGGACAGCTTTTTGGCCCAGAAGGATCTGCTACAGACTGTTCCTGGGGACAAAGTTCCTCCGACGGTGCTCACTGCACCGCCGGTCACCACAGCGTCCTTCTCTGCGCGGAAAAGACTGAAAACAATCAGAATAAAGACCGATTCAGGATGACTTTCCTTCCTGGTCATCATCTCCATTTAGGCAGAGAGACTTTAAAACTGAAGGAATATAAGGACTTTTTTTGCAGAGTGCAAAAGCTTAGCTTATTCCCCTTCACAGGTTGATGATTTTGTTGATGGGGTTGCTAGTTCTCTGCGTACTGCCTTAGACAACGCAGCTCCTTTGAAAATGAAAACCGTTAAAAATAGAAAGCTTGCTCCTTGGTCTAATGCAGAGCTGCGTACTTTGAAGCAAAATGCTAGGAAACTGGAGAGAAAATATCGCTCCACAGGCCTGCAGGAGTCCTTCCTAGTCTGGAGAAATGGTTTACTGCTGTATAAGAGGACCCTTTGTAAAGCAAGAGCAGCATACTTTTCCTCATTAATAGAGGAGAATGAGAATAATCCTAGATTTCTTTTTAATACAGTTGTCAATCTCACCCAGAGCCATAGCTCTGTTGAACTGTCCATTCCACCTGCTGCTAGCAGCAATGATTTTATGGGATTCTTTATAAATAAGATTGATCTTATTTTTAATAAGATCATAAGCACTCCTCTATCCGCGATTGTACCTGAGGTAGTCATGGAATCTGAACCGGGTTTAGACTGCTTTGATCCAGTTGAACTTTCAGAGTTAGCAAAATTATTGTCTTCATCTAAGCCTTCAACTTGTATGTTAGATCCAGTTCCAACCAGGTTATTTAAGGAGGTATTCCCTTTGATCTCCTCCTCCATTTTAGATGTGATTAATCTATCTCTGTTACAGGGATATGTACCAAAGGCTTTTAAGGTTGCTGTAATTAAACCTCTGCTTAAGAAACCGTCTCTTGACCCAGATGACTTGGTCAATTATAGACCTATATCCAATCTTCCCTTTTTATCTAAAATTCTTGAGAAAGTAGTTGCCAAACAAGTGTGCGATCACTTCCACCATAATGAACTTTTTGAAGAGTTTCAGTCTGGCTTTAGAGCTCATCATAGCACTGAAACAGCTCTGGTGAAAGTCACTAATGATATTCTCATGGCCTCAGATAATGGACTTGTATCTGTGCTCGTCCTGTTGGATCTTAGTGCTGCATTTGATACAGTTGACCATAATATTCTTTTAGAAAGACTTGAATATTTTGTTGGAATTAAAGGAACAGCTCTAGACTGGTTTAAATCTGATCTATCTGATCAATTTCAGTTTGTTCATGTTAATGATAGATCTAGTGAGGCAGTCGTGGGTGAGTGGGTGAGTGGGTGGGTGAGTGGGTGAGTGGGTGAGTGGGTGAGTAGAGGCAGTCGTGGGTGAGCGGTTAGGGTGTCAGACTTGGATCCCAAAGGTTACCGGTTCGACTCCCGACCCGCCAGGTTGGTGGGGGGAGTAATTAACCAGCGCTCTCCCCCATCCTCCTCCATGACTGAGGTACCCTGAGCATGGTACCGTCCTGCCACACTGCTCCCTTGGGGCGCCATTGAGGGCTGCCCCCTTGCACGGGTGAGGCATAAATGCAATTTCATGGTGTGCAGTGTTCACTTGTGTGCGCTGTGTCACAATGACAATGGGAGTTGGAGGAGTTTCCCAAAGGGCTTTCAATAATCAATTCAATAATCTTCAACACGCTCAAAGGTTACCTGTGGAGTACCACAGGGATCAGTGCTAGGACCAATTCTCTTTACTTTATACATGCTCCCAATTGGTAGAGTTATTAGACAGCATGGGATTAATTTCCACTGTTATGCTGACGATACTCAGCTATATCTGTCTATAATCCAGATGAAGCTAACCCATTACATAGATTACAGGCATGTCTGAAGACAGAAAAACCTGGATGACTCTTAACTTTCTGCTTCTGAATGCAGACAAAACAGAAGTTATAGTCTTTGGACCAGAGTCTCTGAAAAAGAAGCTGATTAGCCAGTCACTTCATTTGGATGGGATTAAACTGATTTCAGATAATAAAGTAAAAAATCTTGGTGTTATTTTTGATCAGGACCTGTCATTTAAATCCCAGATCAAAGAGGTTTCTAGAATATCCTTCTTTCATCTGAGGAATATTGCAAAAATTAGAAATATCCTGTCCAGGGGTGATGCTGAGAAACTAGTCCATGCATCTGTTACTTCAAGGCTGGACTATTGTAATTCTTTACTATCAGGAAGTCCACAAACTGTAGTTAAAAGCCTTCAGCTGATCCAAAATGCTGCAGCCAGAGTTCTGATGAAAATGAAAAAGAGAGATCATATCTCTCCTATCCTGGCTTCTCTTCATTGGCTTCCTGTTAAATCCAGAATAGAATTTAAAATCCTCCTTCTCACATATAAAGCCTTAAATGGCCAAGCTCCATCTGATATCAGAGATCTGATTGTTCCTTATGTTCCTAACAGAGCACTTCGCTCTCAATCTGCAGGTTTAAAGTAGAATGGGAGGCAGATCTTTTAGTTATCAGGCTCCTCTCCTGTGGAACCAACTACCAGTTTTAGTCCGTGAGGCAGACACCCTGTCTACTTTTAAGGCTAGGCTTAAAACTTTCATTTTTGATAAAGCTTCTAGTTAGAGTGGCTCAGGTTATCCTGATCTATCTCTATAGTTCTGCTGCTATAGGCTTAGACTGCTGGAGGACATAGGGACCCCTTTTTCATCATTCTGCTTCATTCTATCTCTATTCTCCCACTCTGCAGAATCTGTTAGTTCAATCTCTAACGTTCTGCTCTCTCTGCTTTTTCTCATAGTAGCTTCATCTGGTCTGTTCCTGTTTGGCTGTGACTCCATCCTGGAGAGAAATATCAGCTGTGCTGCTGCCATCAACACCTTTGTTTCTAGATGTTGGAGCTTGGCCTGTTTTCCAGTGTAGTCCTGTTTCTCTGACTGTGACTAACTGGATGTGCTCTCTTCATCCTCTGACATGGGAGCTGGCTCGGAGCTCGTCTGCCTGGCTGTGTGTTTCCTGGACGGGGCCGCCTGTGGAGCTGGTTGACAGTTGCCTTTTTTATCTATGATTCTTTTTCTATGTCTGCTTCTGTCTCCTTGAACCCCAGTGGGCCTCAGCAGATGGCCGCTCACACTGAGCCTGGTTCTGCTGGAGGTTTCTTCCTGTTCAAAGGGAGTTTTTCCTCTCCACTGTCGCTACAAGCATGCTTAGTGTGAGGGATTGCTGAAGAGTCAATGAGTCGATGCAATCAGCTGGTTTTCCTTAGACAGAAAACTTTGAATCAATCTGACTGGATGATCTGGTGAACTGGAAAGTGACCTGAGATGACATGATGTGAATTGGCGCTATAGATATAAACTGAATAGAACTGAACAGAACAGATCTAAGATGACAGATCTCAGCCAGTGTCAGTGGTGGTGGTCAGCAGGTGCGGCAGCGGTTCTGCTGCACCAACAGGACCTTTTCAGTGGCAGGCATGGAGGCTCCCCGCAGCGCGCGCTGGTACCGATCCAAACTGGACTGGGAGGAAAAACCAGCCGCGCCTGTCGGGCCTCCATGACTCACACTGCGCATGCGCGACGAGTCGGCCACAGTAAAGAGTTTTAGAATAAAGTTTGGTTTTAGATCAACCTGATGATGATGATGATGGAGGTGAGGAAGGGCCCTACCTGAGCCGATGAGCAGAGTTCGGGCCCCGCAGCAGTCGAAGCAGTGCAGCAGAGACTTCTTGGACCTGATGTTGATGTTGAGGAAAGCCACCGAACATCCGAGCTTAGCCAAGCCGAACCAGGCGCTCACAAAGTCCGCTTCGTTGCTCATGAACAGCGCCACGCAGGAGCCCCTCTGGGGGCCCCGCTGCTGCTGCAGGAACGCGTTGGCCAGCCTGTTGCTGCGCAGGTCCACGTCCCGGTAGCTGTGGACCGAGCCTTCACAGATGATGAACGGCTTATCGGGGATCCGCTGCGCCTGGTCCACGAACCGGTCCAGAACCGTCTGGACCCGGGCCGTCAGCTTGAAGAGCTCCAGCCTCGCGCCGTAGCGGATCACCTTGGAGAGGAAGAGCAGATCCTTCCAGAAGAACGGGAAGCAGGACCTCTGGAGAACATGAGCGACCAGGAGGCCTGCTGCCAGGGACCAGAACCAGGACCAGGACCAGAACCAGAACCGGGACCAGTCCATGTCTGCGGCTGACTGCCGCCACCCGTCACTGTCAGTTTCATAAACACGCTCCCTGGGTGACGTAAGGAGCCGTCAGGTGAGGCAGTACTGGACCGGAAATGAGCCAGAGTCCTTTCAGAATAAAGTTCCCCTGGTCCCGGACTCCTCAGAACCAGAACCTTCTACCCATCAGCCAGAGCAGAAGCAGACAAACCAGTGAGACCATGACCCAGTTCCTCCTGCAGCAGGTCCATCTGCTGGAAGGTTCTGCTTCAAAGTTCTACTAGAAGGTTCTGATCCTGTTTATATTCCATCAGTTTTATTTTGAAGGGACGCGTTTCGGTTTCCTTTGGAGCCACTCAGACCGTGGGCTTGACCCACTCAGGAAGTGAAGTCATGTGACGCTTGTTGTTGAGTAGGAGGGGCTTTCTCACTACGCCCCGCCCCCGTTACACAAACCCATTCACATAGAGCAGCGACTGTTTCCTCATTGGCTGCTTCCTCACTACAGAGGGCTGTGATTGGTTGGTTCTGATGGGCGGGGTTTGGCTCAGAAAGGCTTTTTAATTTGCTGTAAAAATGTCTCAGTGAGCAAATGAGGCACCAGGAGCAGAAGGCTGCAGCTTTACAGCAGAAACAAACATCATTAAAGTTGTTTTATATTTCTATAACCATCATCAGAGCATCCATCTTTCTTTGGCAAATGGTTCAATCTAATGTTAGGTTTATTATTTATACATGATGTGCATTGTTACTCTGTTAGTCAGATTAGAGAGCAGCAGGACTTCCTTCACATGGTGGATGTCACTGTGTGTACGGAGGTCATCTAATCAGGACAGCCTTCGGGTCTTTAGGAATACACAGGATATGGGAACATCTAGGAGCCGGTCTGATAGGAGAGCTGTAACCCTGAGACAGTTTCTGATACGGACAGCTAAGCATCCACATGATGCAACACATAGACTCATGAGCTATAAGAAGGAGAAGATGACCTTGTTCGAGGCTCAATCTTTGCCGAGCCCACAGCTGTGGAAGCTCCAAGCATTTTTCTGTGTCCTATAACGACCTGATCTGGAATAAACTGTTACTTTTTACTCCTGTTTTATATGTTTTACCCAGTTTGAGGTAAGAGCAGTAAATAACTTGCTCCCAGGAAAAGGACCGTGAGGAAGCCCCCCTGAGGCGCAATGGCTTTTTAGGGGACATAACTTCCTCATTTTAAAACTATGAACTCTGCTTCTGTCGTCATAGTGACAGGTCACCATAGCAGCCATAAAGCAGACCACTGTCTCATCTATGTCATGTATCTCTGTGCTAATGAACTTTATGGAGATGACCACCAGCAGCCAAGAGTTAAAATGTTGTTTTTTTTCCAGCTCAGGAGAAAAGATGCTTCAGTTTGGGAATAAATGAAAGATTGTCAATGAATCTTCAGTAGAAGCTCAATGTGCTGAAAATAAAACTTCTGAAACCTGCAGTGGAAAATCCTCCATCAAACAGAAACGATGAATCAAACTAAGAATTTCTCTGATCCAGAAACTTTGCTGCTTTTAATGAACCAGATGTTTACTCATCTGAATAATAACGCTCCTTCATAATTAATGCAGATTAAACTTTATCTGCTCATGCAGGCAAACAGACTGTTATCAGCTGGAGGCAGACCTGTGGCCCCCGGATCTCCATCGCCCCCCTCTGGACACCTTTAGTCACTGCAGTTTGCACAATTCTTTCAGGAACTTCAAATAAATCCTTTTCTTTTTGCTATAAAGTTTATAAAAATGAACAAAAAGAAAATTGGTTGAATTGAACATTTAGAGGCTAATCTTAGTGAAAGGAGGAAGGAGCAGGTTGGTTCCTGGTTCTTCTTCAAATCAGGTCTGCTGACGTTCAAACTTTACCAAGTGGCTTCGAAAGAACTTTAGTTTCATTAACAGGAACTGTTCTGTGACAGGATGTCAATAAAGGTTCTCTTTGGTTTCATTTTAAACTAAATTAGGCCAAAACCTACTTAATTACATTCAATATGGCATCATTTCCATAAAGTAAAGATGCCCCTCCCCTCAGCCGTCCTGGACAAACTGAAGATAATAAAACCGATTTAAACCTCCCTCCTGAAAAGCATGACTGTTTAAAGTATCAGAAGCATTATGAATTAAATGATATATTTTTATACAGTAAATGTTTTAATGTTCTTCCTAAATGACGGTTTTCATGCTTACTCTACATTTAAACATCGTTAAAAAGAGAAACTGAGGCAATATTTCCTTTTATTTGATCGTTTTATTGACAATGAGGACAGATGGGAGCATGCAGTCACACAAAACAAGTTAAAATATCCAGAAGCTAAAATAAAGTCAGTGGAGCAAAGAAGGGAAAGAAGTTCAGTTTATGGAGGCAAACGGTTGGCTGCAGAGCGCCATTTATTAGCATACCGTAACAGAAAAAGCTTTAACTGAACTCTGGTTATAGAAAGCATGCATCATAATGGAAACAAAAAGTATTAGAAATGAATACAATCAACACTGCAGACATGGTGAATAAAGCAGAAATCACTTCTTAGTGTCTTGATCCTTCAGCCTCCATCACTGGGCTCACGATTGTGATGGAGGCAATAAAAAACGGTCCTCTTTAAAACCCTACAATCACAGAAAGCTTAAAAATAACGGGCTTAAAAAAGACGACATCCTTCTCATCTTCAGCTCGGCTACTTGGTCTGAAGACTCCCAACATCCTACTTCATTTGGTTCTCAAAAAAAAAAAAAAAAGAAAAACTCCAAAAACATTCAGCTGAAACTACAAAATCTAGAAAAATATCACTCTGAAGGCTGGCAGCAGAGGGGCGGGGCTTAGCGGCGGCGGCTGGCCGGGTCACATGATGGAGCAGCCCGTCTGGGCGGCGGCCTGTGGAGAAGCACACAGAAAACCATAAAA
This sequence comes from Cyprinodon tularosa, assembly GCF_016077235.1. Lineage (NCBI taxonomy): Eukaryota > Metazoa > Chordata > Actinopteri > Cyprinodontiformes > Cyprinodontidae > Cyprinodon > Cyprinodon tularosa. The sequence continues at coordinate 291,466 of NW_024039541.1, forward strand.
ACCAACTTTCCTGAACGCACCGCCGGGCGCCAGTGTCTACAGCTTTGGATGATGTTGGTGAACAGAAGAGAAAAGATGTTTCACTGCTGAACCTGAGCTCAGCTCAGACGGTTCTGGTTCTGGTTCTGGTCTAGGAATGAACTAGGGCTGCAACTATTTAATTTAATTTTTTCGATTAATCGATTAATCTGACAAAAAATATTTTTTATATTAACCTCTTTATTCCAAAATAAACCTTTTAGACAGAACAAACAAGCACACAAGTACAGGTTGCTCATTAACTGTACTGGTGCAATATGAAAAATAAATGTTTGTGTTAAAACTACGCAAACTTACATGAGAAATGTAGCTGTACATCCACAAAATATAGGCTACTTTGTTTCATAAAGCGCAAAAAAAGACATTTTTGCTTTTAAAAGCCCCTAAGGGGTTCAAACAATAGGCCCCCCCATTTCAACAAATGAGTTTTTTTTAGACTAGAAGAGTTCTGCCTTTTAAGACAGGAAAGTATAGCAGTTAAAGTTGCTACTTGAGAAAATACTGAACCATAGAGATAAAAATAGCCCTGTGATTCAAATTATAAATTGTATTTGGAATAAAAATGAGAGAACTAGGGGTGCTAAAAAACACATCCTCCAAAGACAGATATTTACATGGGAATGTGGCAGATAATTAATTGACATATTACTGATCTTGCTGGATTTTATTCTGCTTTACTTCCATAAATTGCAGGATCTTCTTTACTTTATCTTTGCCAGAAGATTTAAACTTTAAAAGCCTTGCCCTCATAATTTGCAAGTTAATTTATTTATAAAGTAAATATAAACGCTGCTTAAGCTAATTCAAATGAAATTAAAAGTAAAATAAGGAGCCAACCTTATCCCTGTCTGTAACCTACTAACACGGTAAGGAAAGCATCAGATGAGCTACCTGAGAAACTAACGTTACGTTTCCCCACTTTAAAACCAAACAAACATGGCCGCTCACCCTGCTGATCAGCTCTCTTCACTGCCATCGAAGGCTCCAACGTGTTTCCTTTTCAGGTGCTGCGTCATAACAGCGGTGGTTCCGTGCCATGTTCATTTGTTTTGACAAAAGTTGGATGTTACAACTTTTTTTACTTTACAAAGCGCAGGCTATTTTAATTATTGTGATCAATTTGCGCCTTCAATCCCGGCGCATGCACGCTTCATTTGCAGTCTGGATGCTGAGGGTAAACATCCTGCGGCTCTGACTGCAGCGCTGAGAGGGACTCCTGCGGGAGAACGGGGTTGGGATGGGGGAGGCGCCCAACGGCAGCAGCTGCCGACGGTGGCGGATGACGCATTAATCGCGCGACACAACTAATCGATGATGAAATTCGTTGCCAACGCTTTTAAAAGTCGATTTTATCGATTTGTTGTTGCAGCCCCAGAATGAACCATCATGGTCTCATCCATGGCTACCACCACTGTTACTGCTTATTTTCTGCCATGTTTAAACAATTCTGGGAACTGATCGGGCAGAGGTCGAACGGCTCGGGCAGCGGTCCGGGGGAACTGATCGGGCAGAGGTCGAACGGCTCGGGCAGAGGTCGAGGGGGAACGGATCGGGCAGAGGTCGAGGGTGAACGGATCGGGCAGAGGTCGAGGGGGAACGGATCGGGCAGAGGTCGAGGGGGAACGGATCGGGCAGAGGTCGAGGGGGAACGGATCGGGCAGAGGTCCGGGCAGGCAGCAGTCGGGGGAACGGATCGGGGGAACGGATCGGGCAGCGGGTCGGGGGAACGGATCGGGCAGAGGTCGGGGGAACGGACCGGGCAGAGGTCGGGGGAACGGACCGGGCAGAGGTCGGGGGAACGGACCGGGCAGAGGTCGGGGGAACGGACCGGGCAGAGGTCGGGGGAACCGATCGGGGATCCTCCTTGTGGGACGAGTCTCCGCCCCAGTGAGGAGCGGTGGGTGTAGCTCAGTGTTCTGACCAGTGGAGGTCATGTCGGTGTCAGGCTGCCGTCTTCAGACTGACCTTTGATCTTCGCGTTTATAGATCATTTCTAGATGTGCGTTACTGGTTCTTCCTGCTAAACATTCATTTCTACGTCAGACAAACGTTTGAGTTCAAACTTTGGGAACAGGTGGGACCCAAAGATCTTCCAACCAAAGTGAATCCTGACCTGCTGCTGGACGTCCTTCTCCACGGCCTCCACTCCATAGTCATCCTCATCCTGATCTTCCTCTGCGATCTGGTATCTGGTGGTTCTCTTTGCCACTTCCTGTTAAAACAAAAGGTCATTTTAAATCCTGAATCCATGGAAGCCGAGCGAACAGCCAATCAGAAAGCGTCACCTCTCCCTGGGGGCTGATCAGCAGCACGCTGACATCTTCTCCAGACCCCCAGGAGGTCTGGTTTTTCCACAGCAGGTCTGTGGGAGGCCTGGAGCTCACTCCTGCATCCGACGCCCAGATCTGCACACAGAAAGCCGCCTCAGTCCTGCTCTGGGTCTGCAGACGGAGCGGCGGCGCCGGCACGCCCTTACCGTCACCTTGTGGCCGGCCTTCAGGACGTATTTGGGGGTAAACCTGTAGGTGGCGCTCAGGTTTCCCACCTTCTTCACCATCTCGTAGCCCACCATGGCCTGGTCCTGGAGAACAGAGAACCTGACTGTGGTACCAGCGAGTCCGGACCAGAACCAGAGCAGCGTTCACGGAGCTCACCTCATCGCCGCTGTTATGGAGACGCACGAACTTCCCGTCGGTGTCGACCTCGTCGATGCAGACGGGTCCGGTGGCCGAAGCGGAGTGAGAGACGGACACGGAGCTGCTGGCCTCCTGCTCCTCCACCTCCATGCGCTTCCTCTTCCCCCGCGCCGTCTGAACGCTGCGGCTGCTGGACGAGGCTCTGGACACGGTGACCCGGGACGCAGGGCTGGGAGACAGCTTTAGCCTGGAGCACAGAGACACGGCTTTAGAGGCGGCGGCGGCGGCGTGGGACCTGCCGGCTCCTCAGGCTGCTCCTCCTCCACCTTTCTTCTTCTCCCTCCAGCAGCTTGCGGTAGGCGTTGATCTCCATGTCCAGCGCCAGCTTGACGTCCAGCAGCTGCTCGTACTCGTTCAGCTGCTGCTGCATCTTGGACTGGATCTCCGCCACCTGCCGGTCCTTCTCTGCTAGCTGCCGCCGGCTGTTGTCCTTCTCCTGAGCTAAAGCCGCCTCCAGCTCCGCTATGCGCTCCCTCCAGCCGCGCGTCTGAGGACACAGGAAGGAAGGAAGGAAGGAAGGAAGGAAGGAAGGTCAGCGCTTTGAGGAGTAGAAGAAGAAGAAGAACAGGTCGGAGCTCCGATAAGAGGCATCAGGGATCCGGTCCGACTGAAAACCATGTTCCCGATCCGGAACCGGCTTCCAGAGGACCGACCGACCGCAGAACTCCATCTAGACCAGTCCAGAGGACTAACCCATTGGACCGGGCCTCCAGCGGGTCCCGGGCCTCCAGCTGCTTCCTCACGGAGGAGCCTTCAAAGCTGTGAGGTTGAGCTCAGAACCAGAACCAGGAGGAGATCCTCTGGTTCTGGTTGATCTGAGGAGAGCAGCTGGACCCGTCACTGACCCGGCAGCGGTCCGGTCTAAGGAAAGGAGAGACGTTCAGACCTCCTTCTGCAGCGCCGCCAGCTGGGCGCTCAGGCTCTCCATCCTCAGGGCGGCCTCTCTGAGCTCCTCCCGCGCTGCGTCGCCCGACGCTCCGTTCATCTCCGATAAACGCTGCAGGTCCTCCAGCTGGAGAAAGAAAACAGTTTCAGTCGACCGAACTTCAACTCTTCAACCTAAAGAGGAAGCGAGACGTTCACCAACTTCCTGACAAACAGGAAGTTGGTGAAACATTTGACTTTGTTGCAGTTTGACTGCAGGGCAGCCATGAAGCCGAGCAGGTTGGTCCACATTCTGAGGAACCAGACAGGATCTACTCCTGCTCATCAGGTTCCTTCATCAGCAAAGACCAGCTTATTCTGACCGGACCTCTGTGGGGGGGCTCAGTGGGGGCTATTAAAATCTGCAGCTTAGATCAGAGGTCTTCAACGTTTTCCAGGCCAAGGACCCCAAACAGATTGTGAGATGGAGTGCGGACCCCCTAATTATATATGTGGTATGAAATAGTGTTCTATCAAACTGGTCCTATAGTCACTCTATTACAGATGGAGTAATGTAACTAAAGTAATCCCTCCCTGGGATTATTAAAGTATTTCTGCTTCCTGGTTGATGGGACAGGTGTAGTGAATGAAACAGTACTTGAAAGAGCTCCTGTGTGTCACTGAATGCATCTTCTGCCTCCATTTATCTGTTTACTGCAGTCTGTTGGATTCATGTTAATGTGGATTTAAAGACATTTTAAATAGTGGAAAAAATTGCAAGAGGGAATATATATATATATTTAAAAAAAAAGCGTAAATAACCAAAACTTTGGTGACCCCCATGAAGTACCTCTGTGGACCCCCTAGGGGTCACGGACCCCCTGTTGAAGACCTCTGGCTTAGATTCATTTCAGAGTTTGAGAAACAGACATTTAGGAAACGTAGCTTTGATCAAACACTAACTCCTGTTAGATCAGGTTTATAACGATAAAGGCCTTAATTTGGACCTTTATCACCCAACTTCATTTATTTACTTTGATTCATTATCAGAAACCAAAGCGATGATCAAACTCAGACCAGTACTCCCAGCATAATCCCAGCCTTCACCCACCTTGGCCCTGTAGGTGCTCTCCATGTTGTCCTTGTAGATGTGGACCTGCTCCTGGTTCTGGGCCCTCATGTCCGCCAGCGCCCGGCTCAGTTTACATTCGTACTCCTCCTTCCTCCCAGAGTCCACCTCCACCAGGCGGCTCTCGTAGCGATGCCGCGCCTCCTTCACCTCCTGCAGATCACAGCAGAAGGTCCTGATGCTGAGCTCGGTCTCCATGGTTACAGAGCCGCCGCCTCCTGGCTGAGCAGCACGGTCTGCACCTGGGAAACACACCCACACCCACCCCGCTGCCTGGCCCAGGAGCACGTCAGCATGACTCCCAGGGAAGCTGGAATGGAACCCACACACGGACCGCCATTAAAACGTCAGTCTGCAACTTTTCCCCGTGACGATGACGAGACGATGACGCACCAATTTTATTCTTCAGAAAATAAAAATATGACGAGAATATAAAATGATCTTCATCAACAAGAAGAAACTTACAAGCTGCGGAAGAATGGACGTTAAGAAACGCAATGGTTTAGAATTCATTTTTAATGGTTTCTCCATCCGTCCCGCACGGCGCCCGTCCCGCACGGCGCCCGTCCCGCACGGCGCCCGTCCCGCAGCGCCTCACGCCGCTCAGTCAGCAGCATCACAGGGCTGATACTGGTCACTAGGTAACCGTAGCTAGCTTAACTTCGCAGTCACGGCGTGCGGCTCGGATAGCGGTGTACAGGAGGAGCCATTTTGTTTACAACGCGAAGGAGATCAAACCATCATGATAATGACTGATCATGCAGACACACCAGAGGATGGGGGAGGAAGGGAAGTCTGTTGTAGAGATGCTATATATAGAAATACCCATCTATATAGAAATACCCATCTATGTAGAAATACCCATCTATGTAGAAATACCCATCTATGTAGAAATACCCATCTATGTAGAAATACCCATCTATGTAGAAATACCCATCTATGTAGAAATACCCATCTATATAGAAATACCCATCTATGTAGAAATACCCATCTATATAGAAATACCCATCTATATAGAAATACCCATCTATATAGAAATACCCATCTATATAGAAATACCCATCTATGTAGAAATACCCATCTATATAGAAATATCCATCTATATAGAAATATCCATCTATGTAGAAATACCCATCTATATAGAAATATCTATCTATATAGAAATACCCATCTATATAGAAATATCCATCTATATAGAAATATCCATCTATGTAGAAATACCCATCTATATAGAAATACCCATCTATGTAGAAATATCCATCTATATAGAAATACCCATCTATATAGAAATACCCATCTATATAGAAATATCCATCTATATAGAAATATCCATCTATGTAGAAATACCCATCTATATAGAAATATCTATCTATATAGAAATACCCATCTATATAGAAATATCCATCTATGTAGAAATACCCATCTATATAGAAATATCTATCTATATAGAAATACCCATCTATATAGAAATACCCATCTATATAGAAATACCCATCTATATAGAAATACCCATCTATATAGAAATACCCATCTATATAGAAATACCCATCTATATAGAAATACCCATCTATATAGAAATATCCATCTATATAGAAATATCCATCTATGTAGAAATACCCATCTATGTAGAAATACCCATCTATATAGAAATACCCATCTATGTAGAAATATCCATCTATATAGAAATATCCATCTATGTAGAAATACCCATCTATATAGAAATACCCATCTATGTAGAAATATCCATCTATATAGAAATACCCATCTATATAGAAATACCCATCTATATAGAAATATCTATCTATATAGAAATACCCATCTATATAGAAATATCCATCTATATAGAAATATCCATCTATGTAGAAATACCCATCTATATAGAAATACCCATCTATATAGAAATACCCATCTATATAGAAATACCCATCTATATAGAAATATCTATCTATATAGAAATACCCATCTATATAGAAATACCCATCTATATAGAAATACCCATCTATATAGAAATACCCATCTATATAGAAATACCCATCTATATAGAAATACCCATCTATGTAGAAATACCCATCTATATAGAAATACCCATCTATGTAGAAATACCCATCTATGTAGAAATATCCATCTATGTAGAAATACCCATCTATGTAGAAATACCCATCTATGTAGAAATACCCATCTATGTAGAAATATCTATCTATATAGAAATACCCATCTATATAGAAATACCCATCTATGTAGAAATACCCATCTATATAGAAATACCCATCTATGTAGAAATACCCATCTATATAGAAATACCCATCTATGTAGAAATACCCATCTATGTAGAAATATCCATCTATGTAGAAATACCCATCTATGTAGAAATATCCATCTATGTAGAAATACCCATCTATGTAGAAATACCCATCTATGTAGAAATACCCATCTATGTAGAAATATCTATCTATATAGAAATACCCATCTATATAGAAATACCCATCTATGTAGAAATATCCATCTATGTAGAAATACCCATCTATGTAGAAATACCCATCTATGTAGAAATACCCATCTATGTAGAAATATCTATCTATATAGAAATACCCATCTATATAGAAATATCTATCTATATAGAAATACCCATCTATATAGAAATACCCATCTATATAGAAATACCCATCTATATAGAAATACCCATCTATATAGAAATATCTATCTATATAGAAATACCCATCTATATAGAAATATCCATCTATATAGAAATATCTATCTATATAGAAATACCCATCTATATAGAAATATCTATCTATATAGAAATACCCATCTATATAGAAATATCCATCTATATAGAAATACCCATCTATATAGAAATACCCATCTATATAGAAATACCCATCTATATAGAAATATCTATCTATATAGAAATACCCATCTATATAGAAATATCTATCTATATAGAAATACCCATCTATATAGAAATACCCATCTATATAGAAATATCTATCTATATAGAAATACCCATCTATATAGAAATACCCATCTATATAGAAATAGCCATCTATATAGAAATACCCATCTATATAGAAATAGCCATCTATATAGAAATACCCATCTATATAGAAATATCCATCTATATAGAAATACCCATCTATATAGAAATATCCATCTATATAGAAATACCCATCTATATAGAAATATCCATCTATATAGAAATACCCATCTATATAGAAATACCCATCTATATAGAAATATCCATCTATATAGAAATACCCATCTATATAGAAATATCCATCTATATAGAAATACCCATCTATATAGAAATATCCATCTATATCTGAGCAACAGCCTGTTAATCAGAGCCTCCAGCTGTGATAGTCTCTCACTGAGCTGTTTTTTACCACTTTAATGTTCAACACTACATCCACGTGTTTAAGTCACCTTAAATCTCTTTCCTCTGGATCCATTCTAGAAATCTGGATGCTCTATTTCTACGTCAGGTTCTCCTCCATGCAGCTCCTCCTGTTTTGCCTCCTTAGTCTGTCTATTGAGTCGATGTGAATTTGTCCACTGAGATCAATAAAGCCTCTTTATCTTCTTATCTGATATTGAGTCACGTTTAAATGCTGCAGTTTAGGTCGTGTTTCAGTCGCATTGTTTTTATTTCTAATGTCAGAAACTAGAAGCTGCTTTCAAACGACGTATCAAACATCTAGGCTAACAGTTCTCACTGATCTGCTCCTCTATCGGGCAAAAGGAGAGGATTAGTTCAAACCATGGCGGCCATGCAGATCTAAGACTCATGTGACGTCTAGATGTGAGAATCTAGGTCCAATGCTTCTACGTTAGCCAGGAATATGCTCGGCCCCCTCTGACAGAAAGGTGCTGCTAAATGCTACACTTTGGCCATCCTGATGTTTCCGCAGCCCCTCCCTCCAGGTTTAAAGATGGCGGCGGGGTTCCACCCCTGCCCACCAAAGCCGCCTCACCTCCTCATGCACGCTCCTCCTGAACTCCATCTCCTCAGTCAGACTCTGGCAGCGGTTCTCCAGGTCGATGCGCGTCAGCATCTCATCGGCCAGCTGCTTCTTGGTCTGAGCTAGAGCCGTCTCCATCTGGGGGGGGGGGACAACGGGGAGGAGGTTATGGCGCTGTGGGCTGAGGAGGAGAGGAGGACTCCTCTCTTCAGTACCTCCTGGAGCTGCTCCTGCAGCTCAGTCAGGCTGCTCTCCAGGCCTCTCTTCTCAGACAGCGCCGTCGTCAGCGTGGCGTCTCTGCTGTTCAGCTGGGCCTCCAGCTCCTTCAGTCTGGCCATGGCGGCGCCCGCCTCCGTTTCCTTTTTCACGTAGCTGCAGGAGACAGATGGAGAGCAGGAGCGCGGTGAGACCAGGAGCCATGAGGAGCGGGCCGGTTCTGATCCTCCTCCATGAGGCCCTGAGGGGAGGATCACCTCCCCTCCCCTCTGAGAGGAACCAGAACGGCCTGTTTAAAGATCTAACAGAACCGGACCCTAAGCTCCACCCCTTTCTGATCATCATCATCACACAAAAGTTTTCTGTTTTTTTTACAAAGTTTGTTGATTTTTGATTCTGCTGTGAAAGGATCTGAAGAACAAACAGAAACCAGGAAGCTGACGAGCTGGAACCCAGAGCAGTGTCCTGTCCATCGGCTGCTTCTTCTGGGTTCTGTTTGTTTGTTTTTTTTTTTTTTTTGGGGGGGGGGGGGGGGGCGTTCAGTCTTGGGGGGGTCAGTTCTCCAGAGTGTGGAGCTGGTTTGGATGCTTGTGGTCAGGAGGGTAAAGCAGCAGAGCAACATGTCAGTGAGGCTGCAGCGCGGTCGGTCAGCTGAAGGATCCAAAGCTGTTTCCCTTCTGGCTGAAAAATGGCCGCCTGCTGCTGATCAGTGGTGCTGCAGGTGGAACGCTGCTGATGAACATGAGGAACCAGTCCATGCATTTGTTGCTATCGGTCTCCGCCAAGTGACGTCAATTGTTTACCTCGGGCGCGGTACACTGTGCCTTTTACACCTAAAATGGCGTCTTAGCAACAAATGTCACGTGACTGGCGGAGACCGATTTTCCTAAATCCACCCCTGTTTTCAGGCTTATGTTAACTGTAATGACTTATCTTGGACAGGCTGCTATGTAAACAGGCCTTTAGTCCTTCGTTTAGCTATGCTGCGGTTGTTTACACTACGCCTTTTCCACCTAAAACGGCGTCTTAGCAACAAAAGTCACGTGACTGGCGGAGACCGATTGGAATTCTTTACTATCAGGAAACAGAAATAATTAGTTTGAATGCAGAATCACTGATAGATGCTGTTAGTGCGCCCTCTGCTGCACTGACAGTGGAAGCACATGCTCCAGTCAAAGTGCCTTGCTCAGAGGCAGACATGCAGCTGAACCCTTTCTATCCGTGCTCCCATAGATGGACGGATGGATCGGTTTCCCCCCCCCTCCCCAACTATGGTTGCCTAGCAACCCTGAAGCATAGATCTATGAGGCCCATGGAGCCTGATCCTCTGATCCTGACCAGGTTTTCTATGAGGCTCCATGAAACAAGTGAAACTATAAAAAACATGATAGAGATGAAGAGTGACAGTCAGAGAGGACACGCCTCCTTTCTGCTGGGAGAAGGAAAACCTCCTGGAACATAGTGAGGAGTCTGTCAGACCAGCATACCTGCAGTCAACACGCAGCGCAGGGCGTCAGATTAGCGTTTATCCCTTTAGTTTTATACTAAACAGAAACGCCCGTGTTTCCCTTTAGTCATGTACAAAAAAAACATGTTAAGGTCAGCTCGCCATACGCTTCAAAAACACGAGAAGGTGATGAAAGAAATCGCTTGTTTTGAAAATGACCCCCCCCCCCCCCCGAGGAGAAATGAGGATGGACGGGGCGTGCTGCTCTGACGGAACACTGGCCTAGTGCTCAGGGCATGGAATCCTGAGGTTGTGAGCTCGAGCCCCACTCCCAAAGACTGCCACTCAATTCCTGGCCACCCACTGCTCCCCAAGGGGAGGGGTTAAAGAGAGGGAATTCCTCAAATGTGACATCAATAAAGTTCAAATATTATCATTATTGATAAAAAATAAAGTTAATAAATGAAATATTTCTGTCTTATTTGCGACTCTAGATGGTCTAAATCAGAGATGATCTGATCTCATGTTCTACCTGATATCTGTCCCATATTTCTACAGGTCCTTCTTAAAACATTAGCATATAATGATAAATGTCTCTAAACGAGCTAAAATCATCTGAATCAATAAATTAATTCTAAACACCTGCAGACGTTTCCTGAGGTCTTTAATCTCCCACCCTGGTTCATCACTCAGACCAATCATGGGTCAGACTGCCAACCTTCCTGCTGTCCAGAGAATAATCACTTCCTCCTGTCAGTCTGTTCTAACCACACCTCCCCAAGAGGAAACCTTTTAATTTCACCCCATTTATTCTGTAAATAATATTCTTCCAGGAATTATTTATCATCGGACTATTAACCCATCGTTGGCCAAAATAATTAACGATCAATGATCAGTAGAATGCTGCTTAACTGCAGCCCTAGAATCTGATGTTAGAGACGCTCAGCAGCTCCTTAAAGCACCACCTGCTCCTCCTGAACCCATCCTGCTGAACTACAGCATCACCCTGATCCACGCCGCCATCGCTGCTCCTTTCCTACAATACCCACAATTCTCTGCTTCAGGAACAAGTTTAAAGCAGAAACAATCTGCTGCTTTATGAGGAGCAGACATTCAGTTCTGCTCACTGAGCCATCAGGCAATCGGCACAGCTCCAGCATTAAAGGGCCGGAGCTCCGCTGGAGCAGGAGGAGGAGGAGCAGGAGCAGGAGGAGCAGGAGGAGGAGGAGCAGGACGAGCAGGAGGAGGAGGAGCAGACATTCAGTTCTGCTCACTGAGCCATCAGGCAACCGTTCCAGCTCTAGCATTAAAGGGCCGGAGCGCCGCTGGAGCAGGAGGAGGAGCAGGAGGAGCAGGAGGAGCAGGAGGAGGAGGAGGAGGAGCAGGAGGAGCAGGAGGAGGAGGAGCAGGAGGAGGAGGAGCAGACATTCAGTTCTGCTCACTGAGCCATCAGGCAACCGGCACAGCTCCAGCATTAAAGGGCCGGAGCTCCGCTGGAGCAGGAGGAGGAGGAGCAGGAGGAGCAGGAGGAGGAGGAGCAGACATTCAGTTCTGCTCACTGAGCCATCAGGCAACCGGCACAGCTCCAGCATTAAAGGGCCGGAGCTCCGCTGGAGCAGGAGGAGGAGGAGCAGGAGGAGCAGGAGGAGGAGGAGCAGGACGAGCAGGAGGAGGAGGAGCAGACATTCAGTTCTGCTCACTGAGCCATCAGGCAACCGGCACAGCTCCAGCATTAAAGGGCCGGAGCGCCGCTGGAGCAGGAGGAGGAGCAGGAGGAGCAGGAGGAGGAGGAGGAGCAGACATTCAGTTCTGCTCACTGAGCCATCAGGCAATCGGCACAGCTCCAGCATTAAAGGGCCGGAGCTCCGCTGGAGCAGGAGGAGGAGGAGGAGGAGCAGGAGGAGGAGGAGCAGGACGAGCAGGAGGAGGAGGAGCAGGACGAGCAGGAGGAGGAGGAGCAGACATTCAGTTCTGCTCACTGAGCCATCAGGCAACCGGCACAGCTCCAGCATTAAAGGGCCGGAGCGCCGCTGGAGCAAAAGGGGGGG